>NW_025954751.1:0-14255 GCF_022376455.1 Epithele typhae | reverse complement strand
CGCCTCCTCCGCCCTGCTCTTGCCAAAGTAGGGGTCCTTCACCCCGGTGGCGAGCGAGAACGGCCGCTCGACGAGCGCGAGGTCCGCGGGGAACGAGACCCCCGACGGGTGGCACGCCGCGGCCGCGTCGAAGAGCCTGTTGAGCGTGATCGCGAAGCCGCCGCCCCAGCAGTAGCCGACGAAGCCGACCGCGGCGCCGGGCGGCGCGGACGCGCGGACGGCGGCCGCGAGCGAGGTGATGAGCGCGTTCTGGCGCGGCCGGTTGCGGAGGACGAAGGGGACGATGAAGAGGAGCGCGGCGGGGAAGAGCACGAGGCGGTGGAGGATCGGGACGTCCTTGTCCAGGGAGGTGAGCGCCCAGAGCGGGACGCGCGAGCCTGGGCGGAGAGACGGGTGAGCGGCGCGCACGGGGGGCCGACGATAGCGCATAACACACGGGTCTGAGAGAAGGAGGGAGAGGGGCTCACCGTTGAAGAGGTCGGGGAGGATGACCTTGAAGTTGCCCTGCGTGGCGTACTCGTCCGCGAGGAGGCGCGTGTTGGGAACGACCAGCCAAAGACGTCGGAGCCCATGACGATGATGCGGCGCGCGTCGTCGGGCCCCGTCACGTATGCGTCCACGCCGTCGAACTTGGTCTCTTCCCCACGGGCGTGCCCGTGTGCAGCGCCCGCGCACGCAGTTCTCACAGGCCATCGGTGGGAGCGTCGGAGCGAGGCGGAGACAGAGGTGGAAGGACGCGGGCGCGGGTAGGCGGGCACGGTCGCCCGCCCGAGACCACTTTATAATAGTCTGGACAAACCCACGGAAGAGGGTGTCCATCAGGAAGTCCGAACGCTCTCAGAGGCTTTCCGGGTGCGGATGGGCACACGGTGCGTGTGCTGGTCCGGGTATAGTCATTAAATTTGAGCCCGACCCACCTTGTCGTCCGGTTTACTGGAGTTTCCGAGGCAGGCTAGTAGTTGGTGTCACCGAATACATCGGCCGATCTTGGGGCTGCCAATCAAAAATGAAATTCAGAGCTGGTAAATCTCTTACAGTGCCAATCGTCTCTCAAATGGGCTGCTTGCTACAAACATGTTCCTCTGCAACGGAGTTCATCTCGGCGCTTCCAAAAATCCCGGGGATCCTACTGCGACTTCGTCTTCTGAGGCCCAAACATCCCGTGCCCAGCGGGAGCACGTCCGGCTTTCACGTCGGCGATCATAATGCTGGCGCTTCTCAAGGTCTGTATGATGTTGTTTAGTCTACGCAAAGAACACTGAAGCCCCTCGGCACTTACCAACAGCCCACATCGCGGCACCGATGCGGTTCGAAATCGAGAAGACCAGCCCGACGATGGGCAGGCGTTCGGCGAGCGCTGCCGTGAACCCGAACGCTATGATTGCAATGACGATGTGCATTACTTTCAGAGGACCATTCAGTCAGGCCGAGAAGACCCGCACTCTGTAGTCCCACTTGCGCTCCTCGATGAAGGTCGCGACCTGCTCGGGCGTCATGCCCTTCACTTTGTAATACTGTCGGGCGTCACAATCGGCGGCTCCTTGTACCTGTGAGCAGTGGAGGTGCTCACCGGCTCGTGGAGGTACTTCGCCGTCCCCAGCGCGCGGAACCACGCCGCGATGACCATGCCCGCCAACGGGATGAAGTTCAGCGGCAGGGCGATCACTAGCGCAGAGCGGGCGTGCATATTGTCAGCCCCTCTTCTCCCCGTCACACCCGTGCGTGGATGCTCGAGTACTTACCGTTGGCGACGATGCGGCCGACGGGTCCGCTCATGAGGTCCTTCCAGCCCCACCTGACCGGCTTCACGCGCGGGGGATGGTCCCACTCCTCGACATACGGCTGCCAGAACGCGGTCCCTTTGGCGCGCGACTGGATCGTCTGCTCGTACGCGCGCTCACGTGCGACGCGGAGGTTGCGCGAGAGGAAGAAGTAGATGATTGACGACACCTGCGTCGAGAGGAAGAAGAGCGTCGCGTCTACGGCAACGGGGAACCAGCGGTCACGTGAACGACGGGGAATGGCGGCAAATGGGGGCACGTACAGGTGGTGAGGTCGAATGGCATCTGGATGCCGAAGAGGGTCTCCCGCGAGAGACCAGTCACGCGGGGGGAGCTTTGGCCGTGTTCGAATCATGAAGAGCTACGCTGGACTAGCGATAGGGGGTACGCACTTGATGAGGAAATATTCGACGAACACCTTCTGGATCTTGTACGACCCAGCAGTCTGTTAAGTGTAAGCATTGCTCTCAGACACTTGCAGGCCACATCACTAATCCCAGTGCACTCCCCTCTCCTCATTCGCCCCATGCAACTAGGAGGACGCATATAGCCACAATGACACATGTCTACTCACCCAAATGAGCCCCACGGACGCGCCGCGCACAAAGCCGTGCCTGCACTTCTGCCATGCGGGTACGCGCAAGTTGCGGTCCGTGATAAGCCTGTAAAAACCCACGGCGACGTACGATGGCGGAAATTGGAGCCGCGATGTCGCGCGACGGAGGTTCTCAGGGATGTCCTCTTCATACGGCGAGAGCGCTGTCTCGCCCTGGAAGCCCCCCGGGACGATCTTAGCTTCCCCGGCAGCGGGCACAGACATGACGGCGGAAGATGGTGATGAAACGATAGATGCAGGGAGAGAGCGGATATGCGTATTGAGGAGAGGGATACCAAGCACACGACGGCAGTAAGGAAGGGGCGACGGCGGCACGATGACGCTGCCTGGTGAGCAAACACGCGCGCACCGCCCGCGAAACGGAGCGCCCGAGTGCAGCCGCGGCCCGTGGCAGAACGGCCTGGGTGCCAGTCTTGCACACTCACTCCCAGTCACTCCCCTAGCATATTCGCTCGAGAGGGGCGCGAGCGCGGCTGATAAGGCGAGATGGTTTGCATTTATACACTTCTACCACTCTTCTTCGTAGAGCTCGTTACGGGGATACAGCCGCCAATAAACAAGTCGTGCACTGGGCGGGGAGTGAGGGGAAGGGTTTCGAGCAGGAGGTCGCGTGAGCGTTCAGTTTCCTCGCGCAGCCTTGTCCCGGACTGCGCGGTGCGGAGACGAGGGTCCGAGATGGAAGGGAGAGACGACGCGATCAGCCTGAGTGGAAGACCGTGGAGTAGATGGAGCACACGCACCAACATCCTCAGCGATCTCGCTGTAGTCCGTACCCTGGATCTCGACGGCGATGCCGACCAGTGCGCGCCGCAGCGCGTCCTTGGACGAGGCGAACAACATCTTCTGCTTCACCTTCGCATCGTCGGGCGACCTGATCGGTGCGATCGCACAAACGCGCGTCGCGTAGATAACACAAGATACCGTCAGCGGTGTTGGAACCAGGCGCGTCGTGCAGACGATGTCTCCAAGCAGGTGGACAGGTCCGGGAAAGACAGAGCCGCACAACGCGACTGGAATGCGCGGTAGGCGAAGGATACTCACCACGAAATAAAGGTAAGCTTGTTCCGGATCCCACCGTCCTCCCGCTTGTACTCAAAGTCGTACACCGCCCACCTGCATTCCGCCTCGGGAAGCGAGGCAATGAACTCGTCATACGTGCTCGTCTGCTCGCCCGTCTTCTCGACGATGATCTCGGTCAGGTCTTTCGCGAGCGTGAACACGACAAATTTGGGCTTCTTCGCCTTCCCGAGCTTGAGCTCTTCATAAACGGAGAGGCACTGCGCGTTGACGCCGACGCCAGAGGCCTGTCGCACGGATCCCGGGTGAGATCTGTGCACATCGCGCCGGCATGGCGCGAAATGATGCGTACCATGGCTGTGAGTGAGGAAGGGAGGAGTGGGTGTGGGTGGAGGAACGCTCGGGATGGAGGTAGGAGCAGCGGAGAGAGCTGCTATAAGTATATCACGATGGACGACGCCGGCGATTGCCGCGCTCTGATTGGGTGAGGCGGTGGCAGACTCGCCTCCTGCGCACCGCGCACCGTACTGCTTGGCCGAGCCGGTAGATGATACAGTAGTCTATTTCGTAATGTAGAGGAATGTCCCAGGGGTGCCAGACTTGGAGAGCGAGGTAGGCTACAGAGAAATTTGACAGTTGCGTCGTCGAGGCCTGCCACGGCGCGAACATAGCATCCAGGTGGTCGAACTGATAAGTTGTAACCTCACTGTGCTTCCTGCTCAAACACTTCCTCTATCCAGCTCTCGTAATCGTATTCGGGTTCTCCGATGTCATTCTGTGTCAAGGGCATCGCTTGCCGGAGGAATTCGATCGCACTCGCTGGTAGGCTGGCTACACGGAGATCAAGCTCCGTGACATACGGCTGCGGCAGGTTTATCAGTCTGGGCGTCCACAGTTGGACTCGATGCGGTCTCACCTTGTCCGCAGCAATTCCTCTGAATGATTCGCGCAGCTGTGCGGGCGTTGTCTGATCCTCCATGATGTCAACCTAACAAAGGGTGAGTTGCGCTGTAGGACACTACATCCACACAAGCTTACCAATAGGTTGATGAACGCTTCGAAGGTCACCGCGCCGTAGTCCGCCATGAGCTGGTCGAAAATCAAGTCCATATCCTCGTCCTGCGGCACAGTATCAGTGCCTTGCCCCAGTACCTTAACCTGGCGACCTACGGAATACACGATGCCAAGGCTAGCCAACGCCGCAGTCATTTCCGACTGGCTGAGGGTATTTGACTCGTCTTTATCGAAGTATCGGAACGTACTCTCGAACTGCTCGAGCTGCGCCGGAGTCAAATTGGTCATATTGCGTGACACTATCTATCGCCAAAGGTCAGTACTAACAATACTTAGATCTGATCAAGAAATCGCACCTGATTGTCAACGAAAGCGATCTTCTTTGAGACACTTTGTGAGACAAGTTCAAGCTCAAACCGAAGATCTTCTACGGTGAAAACTGTGTAGTCGTTCTCATCCACTTTTGCAGCTTGACACTCCGCGTCAGCATCTACAACGATTTGTAGGGAAGACGAGATTGGTGGTATGCGGGTTTGTAGCTCCCGGATCTGTTCTACTTGTTCTTCCAAGGGACCTTCTATGGACACCAGTTCCGAGGATATCTGTCGTAGGCGGCGTTCGAAGTCGTTCGCGAGGTCTGCATATTTGCGTCGGAGGTTGTCTTTGATTCTAGAAGTAGGATGAGACACAAGCATTGCGCAAGAAAGAACCGCTTACTGTCGAATCTCGGCATTGATGGCACGCGACCGCGCAGCTTCCGCCTTCAGCAAAGTGTTCCAAGCTCCATCAACGTCAAACAAGGAAAGGCCTTGAGGAGGGACATATTCCCTTAAACCATAAGTCTTGAGCTTTGTTTGCACGTTCCCAAACAAGGTGGCAACATCTTGCTTCTCTGTAACCCATTGTCGTTTCGTGGTCTGCTTGTAAGTCTGGAATGACGCCGTGTGCTGCACGGCGTCGGCGTATGTACCAACGAAGATCTTGGCGTCCCAAGCTTCCTGCATATCTTCCATGGACCGCAGCAGGACCTTGACGCGCCGTTCATAGTCATTTCGACTCATCCAGATGGACTGCATGAGTTCTGCGAACTTCTCCACGCGTCGCGACACGGTCTCTGTTTGCTCTGCAGTAAAATGTGAGCAGTGTGTGCAACTGGAAAGGCCCATGATACGCACCCATCGACGAAAACGCGTGGAAATATCCGGCAACATACGTCATGACACTACGTTCATCCGGGTTCTGCGTGTCGCAAAGATCTGCAACCTCGAGCAGTTGCTGCATAACCTCGTGAGTCCTGGAGTTTCCGAGAACGCGCAAAGAATGAGCTTACAGGTATTCCAAGATGGTCTTGAGCGACTTGAAAAGCCAGACGCGTATTTCCATGACGGTCCGTCTTGTCCAGTTTGGCATAGTCGATGAGATCAGGACGATGGGCGTGGATGAGCGCGCAACTTGAAGAATTTGAGACCTAGAGCATACATGGGAACAACACGCATTGACTCACAGTGCAAGACCATCTGACCAACTATACGAGAAGTTTTGGACGTCGACCTCCTTGTATGGGGCGGTCTTGCGCTGACACCAGAGGAGCAAACCTTCCTTCGCCGAAAGACCCTCTTCGCTTGAAGTGGCGATTTCTCAGAAAACTGGGACGTACGGGCGAAACGATAAGCCGGAGACGGACCTGATGTCCGCAATGGTGAATCGCAGGATGAGTGTCCAGATCATACCAAGTATGAGCTTCAGGTCGCCGTCAACAATGTCTGTGCTTCACTGTATGAAGAAACGTGCTGGATATTCCGAGTATTTCTCCTCACCTTCAGCCCCGATGTTTGTAAGCTTCACTCCTCGGGATGTAATGAACTCCAGCGCCTTATTCACGTTCTCGGCCTTCTGCACGCGCATTCTTGGATTCTTGTTATAACGTCCCAGGGAGACGTCGCCTGGAAATTTTGAGCTAGATATATCAGTGCAAAGGGCGGTCGTTTCATACCCATGATTTCCTAAGGATCATTCAGCCCCACCAACATATGCAGAGATGTGGCTGAATGCTCACCATTAGCTGAATCAAGCGGACACCATCAGACAGATCCCGGACCAGCGACGCCATGGGCGGATGGCCATTTGCTTCTAGTTTGGTGTTCAGCCTAATAAAAGGTGAGCTCCACAAGCAACCGGAAGTTGAACAACCCTACCATTTGCAGAACGTCCGTTCTTGGACGTCTCGAGACCGCGACTCGAGAGTCTCGATGGTATTGGGGGATAGCGGAGAGAGGATCCCGGCACCCCACGAGGCGCGGGCGGGGTTGTAGGCGATGTCCATGACGGAGGGATGTGTGGTAGCAAAAAGCGATAGGCCGAGGCCGGAACGAGGACGGCGCGGGCGAGAGGCGGAGGACTGAGGCGGAGGCGGGGCGCGCGCCGGTAGAGGCGCTCCGGCGCGCTTGCTTGAGCGCGTATTCGAACTCCGAAACGCGTCCCACTCGCGTCGTGCACCCTGCGCCTCCTGCGTTTGCACCACCACCGTCCCCCCTTCCTTCCCTGTGGCTCCAGCGACCATGGCGACGACGCAGTTTGACGGGATATACCATGCGCTCTCTCCCGAGGTCGGCAGTATGTATCTGTTTGCTCGTAGAATGCGCTTGGTGCAATCGCTCAATGTGGCTTTGCCCGTGTTCACGCAGAGTTCCGTATTGCTGTTAGTGGAATGGCGTGGAAGGCCGAAGAAGGGGAGAAAATGAAAGCAATAGTATCCTCCGACATCAAGTGGGCTCAGTGGAACCGCGTCGCGCGTAACTACCAACTACGAGTGGGGCTGAAGGACAGGTCGAAGGAGACCTTTGATGGTTTTGTCCGGGAGGTGGGTGGTCGTCCCCGTCTTACGCGCAACGCCACCTAAACCAAGACGTACATTTTCAGGACCACGACAGGCTCGCACAACTGCTCAAGCAGCATTTCAGTGTTACGCTGGAAACGAGGGAAGCGTCGTTCAAAGGGTGGAACTGGGGCGTCACAGATTTCCAAGGTGCGTACGGACACGCGTCAAAGTTTGACAGGCTCCTCTCATCCGTATGCAGGCCAAGACCTCGCGTTCCTTGTTTCCAACAAAACTGCGTTTGAACTTCCTTTGGAGAATGTGGCCAATTCTAACATTGCGGGTCGTACCGAAGTCTCGCTCGAGTTCGCTACCCAAAACGGAAAGCCCTCTCGCAATGCACCGGACGAGATGGTCGAGATCCGCTTCTATGTTCCCGGCACACAGGCGAAGGGTCGTGGCTCTGATGCGGGATCTCAAAAGTCGGACAACGAAGAGGATGGCCAGGAGATCAGTGCGGCGCAAGCTTTCCACGACATGGTGAAAGATCTGGCGGAGATTGGTCAGGTCTCTGGCGATATCATTCTCAGTTTCGACGAAGTCAATGTACTCACACCCAGAGGTCGTTACGACGTCGACATGTATCCGGAGTTCCTGCGCCTCCGTGGGCGAACGTACGACTACAAGATCATGTTCAACAGTATTTCCAAGCTTTTCCTACTCCCAAAAGACGACCTGCACGTTTTGTTCATCGTACGTGGTTATGACTATTGTCTATTAAATGTCTCTTAACCTATCGGTTTTAGCTTGGTCTCAACATTCCCATCCGGCAAGGTCAGACGCGGTACCAATACCTGGTTATGCAGTTCAACCGCGAGGAAGAGATCACAGCGGAACTCAATATGCCCGAAGAGGATATCGCGAAGTACGATAGACTGAAGAAGAACTACGAGGATCCGACATACGAAGTGGTCTCGAGCGTTTTTCGCGGTTTGTCAATGAAAAAGATCGTTAAAATGGGGACCTTCCAGAGGTACGACTGCTTCAGGCGGTGCCTGGCATTTCTCTGACTGCTGTCTCTAGTCGCGCCGGCCACCCAAGCGTGAAGGCAAACTTGAAGGCTGTCCAAGGAGACCTCTTCCTACTGGAGAAATACGTGTTCTTCGTGTCGAAGCAGCCCACGCTCATCGAGCTCTCTGACGTTCACCAAGTCGTTTTCTCTCGTCTCGGCTCTGGAGCTGGCGCCACTGCGGCACGCACATTCGACGTCAAGGTGGTGACGAAGAGTGGGAGCGCGGACGTGAACTTCACCAGCGTCAACAAGGAAGAGTACGACAACGTCAGCGCGTACCTGCAGGACAAGAAGGTCAAGACGAAGAACGAGATGATGGAGGGTGAGCTCATCCTTGGACCCGACGACGAGGACGAAGAGATGCAGAGTGTGGCGAGTTCGGGCGAGGAGGCTCCCAGGCCACGCCGCGGTAATGACGACGACGACGACAGCGAGGAGGGTGAGTCTACACGTTCGTCGCTGTACCACGCATGTAATCGACGCTTGTTCCAGACGACGACTTCCAGGCTTCCGATTCGGATGCGGGTTCCCCGACTGACTCGGACTCATCCGATGAGGGAGGACAGACAGCCTCGGACGCCAGCGGTGACCGTGACTTCATGAAGAAGGGCAAAACCAAGGCGAAGGCGGCGCCCAAGAAGAAGAAAAAGACCGAGGCTAAACAGGGCAAGTCCAACGAGAGCGACGCCGATGGCGACGACGGCAAGCCGAAGAAGAATGCGGCTCCGAAACCGAAGCCAAAGCCAAAGCCTAAACCTAAGGATGGAGACGACGCGATGGACGTAGACGGCGAAGATAAGCCAAAGCCGAAAGCCAAGCCAAAGCCAAAGCCCAAGGCGAAGGAAGACAACGACGGGCCGGCGAAGAAGAAGCAGAAGACAGACTGATGTTTAGGTGAACATTTTTGAGCCGTTACCCGTCCTCGTGCTGGTAGGAGTTCTCGCTCCGTTGCAGTCTCGCATCTCTATCTCTTGTAGATTACATCGAATCCTGTTGTCATTCATCGCTATCGATTGCACTGCTGTACCATATTTTTGCGAGGGTCAACAACGCCGCTAGATCATATATCACGACAAGTCTAATACAAATGATGCACAATACGTCTACGTGAGTGAGCGCATTATCCTTCAGTCCCTCACTCATTGAACCGAAGATAAATCCCAGGGAATGATGGTACGGCATGGAGTCCTAGCTCACTCGGGCCGTCTTGTCCGACTTCTGATACCCATTGGAACACAAAGTCAGCCCACGCGAATACGAAATCGTTCGTCTCACTGACCTTACGCATCACAGCACTAGCGGGATCATTCAAGAGAGATGGCCCCAGCACAGTAAATATCACGGCCCACAGCGTCGCCACCATTTGCCGCAGATCCCACCATTGAAGACGGACCCTGTGCCTCACCGCCGCCCTCTGCCGTTCCATCCACCTTCCGCTCCGAATCCCCTCCAGGTCGTCGCACCAAGTCGCCTTCTCCTGCCCCCTGAACACCGCCTGCGCCATCGCGAGCGCGAGGAGCACGCAGAAGGCCACCGCGCCGTCGCGGTCCGTCCCAGCCTCAGCTCCCCGTGCGTGCGGTGGATGCGGGCCTCTTGGCGTCGGGGTGGGCGTGGGGACAGGCGTGGGGATCGTGGGCAAGGGTACGACGGTGCTCGCCGCCGCGAACGTCACGACTCTCTCTCCGATCGTTTGCGGCCGAGGCGGGAGAGCAGGGGCACCCTCAGGGGACATGGCGAAGCGGCGGGCGTTGGTCCCGGTCGCGAGCCAGGGCGGGTCCGCGAACTCCATGGGCACCAGGCGCTGTTCTCCCGGCCGCTCGCCCGGGAGTGCCACCCACGCGGGGCGGCCGCGGCTGCGCAGGCGCTGCAGGACGGAGACCTGCGCCGGGGGGCGGCCGCGGCCTGGGACCTTGAGGAGGGCCGTGTCCGGGATGTGTGGTGAAAGGCTGCTCGGGATGCCGCTAGCAAAAGGCGCGGTGGCGAAGATGCCTTGGGTGCATCCGAAACGCGGCGATGGGCTGCTAGTGGAGTAGGGCGACGGGACCGGCAGGTGAAGGATGATGTTGCAGATAGGTGGGTTTATAGGAGGCAACATGCTGGGCGCTGTAGGGAAGCGGTTGGAGTTGGGTGCAAGAGACGGAGGGATGGTGTGTGCTCTGACATCCCCATTCTGTGTCCTCCTTAAATGTTCGTTTTTGCATCATACAGGATGTCGAGCAGTCGAGTCTGAGGAGCTTCGGGTTGCGGTTGCCGCGCTGACCGATATCCGACATCCGCCTCCGGCGCAGCAAGCTGGTTTCCGGTGCCCCTCCATGTCATATTCCCAGTTTTACGCGGCAATGGGCGTTTGTTATGGTTCTACCAAGACCGATAGCGGAGAGGGGGAAGCGCACTTCTGATCGATCTCTCCCTTCCGACCCCCTTTTACCCCCTTCGCTTTCATTTCTGCTTCTCCCGCTCCGTCGCTGTTCAGAATATGCCGTGCTCGATAGAAGACCGTCGACTTTCTGCCTCCGCCACCACATGCGTGACACGGGTTCCTCGCAAATACAAGAGTACCCCGGTTTGTGGTCAGTAGTCTACGCTCTTCTGTGGAAACTAATGGTCTGTGTGTCACTGGACAACTTGATAGCCATCACATACGATTTTGTCAACCGCTCCAACTTGAGCTTGAATATTTGAATATCAACCATCTTACGATTCGGTCCTTAGGCGACGCAAGCTGTGACCAAAACACCACGCGCACCCCCAATGAAACCAATTGCATGTCCAACATCTGCTCGCTCCTAGCTCAGCTCGCCGTTCTCAGATACGAAGGCTTCCCAAGTCCAAGTGTTCAGTGCAGGCTCTCACTCGTGACCATCGGTAGGGCGCATCTGCGGTCTCGGTCACGCTCGGCCGTTGGACAAAGGACGTCTCGGTTGAAGTCGCCGCCGATATCGACGTCGAGCCGGTCTTCCGAGGTGGTTGCTACTGACGATATGGGCCGGCCTCCCTCGTTCTGCAGGTTGTCATGCGGCGTCCGCTCGGGTGCTTCATGGTAGAGCGTGAGAGGCCTAGTGGGAACAGTCTGAAGGCCCGACGCGCTAGGGAGCGGTGGGTGGAAGCACACTCACCCACCGTTCGAAGGGATACACGGCCTCGACCCCTACCGCACATCCTCCCAGTACGAGCGACCCGTAGGACTCCCAGATAGATTCTCCCTCGAACAACCGCAAACAATATACAGTGACGGTCAAAAATAATGCACACCCTGGCTCTGGCGTCTAGTGCGCTTCATGGCGGGCTCGAATCTCGTCCGTTTTGGATGATTTCTGTATGTACGGGTAGATATTCTGAATGCGAACCTGTGGGTACTTGTTTGAGAAGACTCGGACTAGTATTGAGCGAGATAGGAGGCAAACTCTGTGAGCCACCTTGTCACAGCTGTCACAGCTGTGGGCAGGGGGCGACAATGCATGTCCGTAGAAGCAGAACAGCAGAGAGTTGAGAGCTGCGATTTATTTGAGGCTTATTGGGAGTCTGAATGATGCTCTGTGTAGGAATTTCAGGCTGTAGAAACTTTTGGTTGGGTCATGTTTGAGCAAACATGGTTTTGGGCTGCCTGAACTCAAATCCGACCATTTATTCGCACAGGCTCGGTCTGACTGCTACTGCAACAGTATGGAATATTTTTAACATGCTCATAGACGTGATTGATGCAAAAAACCAGAGGAGAAAAGGTGCAGATGTGGTTGTGGAAGGTGCACTGTGGTATTGATCAATGTCACACACATCACAAATCGATATCTAGAACAGGACAAAGGACCCTGTGAGGCACGAAACTGCTGTGAGAACTTCCCATAATGAAAGGCTTTCAGATAAGGCACGCAAGGTTGGCCGCTATGGCTTCGTTGCATGGGTACATACTCAGGAAGTTGCCTGATGTGACATGTGTGGCTTCACCAAGTATCCCCCGTCCCATTTTCGCCGTGTTTTTCGCAATTCGTGCATGGTATTTGTATGCATCAACTTCATAAGTCTCTGAAATGTGCTCAAGCTAAATTCCAGCATACAGACAGCCAGGAAGGCAAAACAATGGAGGCAGGGCAATCATTGAATATGATCATGTCACATCAGGCAACTTCCTGAGTATGTACCCATGCAACGAAGCCATAGCGGCCAACCTTGCGTGCCTTATCTGAAAGCCTTTCATTATGGGAAGTTCTCACAGCAGTTTCGTGCCTCACAGGGTCCTTTGTCCTGTTCTAGATATCGATTTGTGATGTGTGTGACATTGATCAATACCACAGTGCACCTTCCACAACCACATCTGCACCTTTTCTCCTCTGGTTTTTTGCATCAATCACGTCTATGAGCATGTTAAAAATATTCCATACTGTTGCAGTAGCAGTCAGACCGAGCCTGTGCGAATAAATGGTCGGATTTGAGTTCAGGCAGCCCAAAACCATGTTTGCTCAAACATGACCCAACCAAAAGTTTCTACAGCCTGAAATTCCTACACAGAGCATCATTCAGACTCCCAATAAGCCTCAAATAAATCGCAGCTCTCAACTCTCTGCTGTTCTGCTTCTACGGACATGCATTGTCGCCCCCTGCCCACAGCTGTGACAGCTGTGACAAGGTGGCTCACAGAGTTTGCCTCCTATCTCGCTCAATACTAGTCCGAGTCTTCTCAAACAAGTACCCACAGGTTCGCATTCAGAATATCTACCCGTACATACAGAAATCATCCAAAACGGACGAGATTCGAGCCCGCCATGAAGCGCACTAGACGCCAGAGCCAGGGTGTGCATTATTTTTGACCGTCACTGTATTTGTATTTCCACTGGACCGTTGGTGGGTGCAGTGACGTCATCAGAGCTCCGTTAATCGAGCAAACGTCAAACGACGTACCGGGTGCAATCGCGGCTGATGATCGCCGAGGACCGGAGCCCAGCGCGCTCTTGCCAGGGCCCGGTAGCCTGCTTTGTCGTGGCATAGAGCTCGACAGGGCAACCATACGGAGGACGCCGGCGTGCGAGTGATGCTGCCAGAGCTACTTCGGAGCATGAGGAAGGAAGGGGGGCGCCGCAAGGACGTAGGGAGAAGGGGGAGACGAACGGGGCCCGGGGAAGCCGTCCAACCGCGGGACGGCGGACGCATCATTCGACGTCGCGACGGAAACTGTCTGCCCCGACCCGGCGCGCGTCGCGAGCCTTTGGAAAATACCATGGCCGAGGGAACTGGCCAGCGACGAGGGAAAGGTCGGATTTCGGACAGGATCCACCATCGAGTCCTTGAGGCCGGGAAAGCTCCGCCTCAGTGTACTTCGTCGAGTGTTTGGATGTTTACAATAGCCCGTTGCGTCCGTCACCGCGAATGAAGGTGTGCGCACGGCATCCTGGCAGATGGCCGCGTTTGAGACTGCGCAGTGATGTTCATGCATCATGTCGAGCTCCCGATGCATTTCAGCAGAGGTGGTGAAACTAGCCAGTGTTGGAATCTGCTCACGTGTATGGCAAGCTCGGTCGTACCTTACTTGTGCTTAGTCATCGTGTAGATAGCCATCGTCCCTCGTCCCACACTCGCCTCACGCGTTTGCCCTTCACCACCACCTCGTTCTCCCCCGCGTCCGTCTGTACTCGCCTCCCGATGCCCATAGGGACCAACCGCGTCGTATCGATTGCCTTTACCCTTGTCCGACCTCGTCCGAGCCGCCGACTTCTAACAGCCAGACATCTCGACAGATAGCGACTTGTGCGGCGAATGCGACTTTGTGCCGTGAACGCGAAGAATGGAGTAGTGATCATTTCGGAAACAGCTGTAACGGCGGAAGACAAGGAGTACCCCGGGCGATGAAGCGCGCAGAGTCGTCCGCACGCGCTCCCGCGCGCCACATGGGTTCACTGCTTCCTATGGTTTGCCTGAGGTCTGTGTATGGTCACCCAGCCGCAGCCC
>NW_025954247.1:0-259725 GCF_022376455.1 Epithele typhae | reverse complement strand
CCGGAATGGTCTCATGCGCGGAAGCACGTTCAAGTCTGGGAAGATGTTCCGCGTGAACGTGCAGGAGTTCGTTCGTAAGAAGGACATGGCCTCCCGCATTAGGTAAGAGTTTCTGATTTCGATTTCCTTTTCTGAGTGCATACACTCGCAGTGTCCTCGTCCCACCTGACAAGCCGAGGCGATGGGGTAATTTCAAGGTTAACTACGCTCAACGGGTCCTCTTCATTGGGACCTGTGAACGACTTATGGACGACGGTCAGTTGGCCATCGCTCTGGAGGCTGTCAACTTCCCTCCCAAGGAGCGTGCCATGGGCGTTGCAGCTGCACACCCTGCATCCTTGCCTGGTCCATCTACTTCGCCGCCATCAAAACGTCGTCGCATGGATGAGCTGTAAGTCTTTGATACTGTTTTCGTTGCGCGTACGTCAGCCTCACATGATCCAGTGATGAGCTTGATGCAGTCGATCCTCTGGATTCCATGACCCAGGCGACGATGTCGACCCCGTCTCAGTCACCTGGTGCCGGTGAGTCGACCAGTATTGTCTTTGTTTTAGCTAGGAGTTGATTTGTCGTCACAAGGCCCATCATTTCACGTGCGTGACACATCCGCGCAGGATGGCGGAGACGCCTCTGTCAACGGTCCAGTGGAGCTTGGACCTGCACCAACTTCGCAGCACAAGCTCCGTTCGAAGAAGGCGTGATGGCACGCGGCGGACCCCTGAATGATGTAGTGGTGGTCTGATGGTGTACGATATAGTGTTCGCTGTATTGTGTACGATATCACATTTGTTTCCTGTCATTGCATCCCCTACGATATTCTCTGTGTCCTACTCTCCTGTTGGCGCTTTGCATGTCCGCTGGACATACAATATCAACAAACGGGGACACAACGGGAACGGACACAGTACATGGTCGATGCTAGTGCACGCACTCGCGCGCGCGCGGAGGCGGCGTTGCTGACTAATCGTGGTTCCCCGGCACACCAGTTCCGCATCGGCCGCTTTGCGCAAGTCCGTCCTGCGCTGTTGCCCTCGGCACCCGCGGAACCAATGCCGATCCCCGCGGATGCGACCGCGCTCGACATGCTGCGCGATGGCGACTTCGACTGGGACACGAAGCTGCGGGAGGTGTTCCTCACGATGAGCCTGGGCATACGGGCGAACTGGTGCGTGCCGGACACAGTGGGGTTGCTGTTAGGGAGCTACGAAGCGCTATCCACGGAGCGTGCCGGTCAAGTTGGTCACCGAGGAGTATAAGAAGAACTTTGAGTTCCCTCTGGTAAACTTTGCACTGATGGCGATCGAGCCAGTCGATATGTGCACAGCACATGTCATCACCCTTTCCCACTGAGGCAATCTGTGCTGTCCAGAACATGTATGCATCCACGCGCTCATCGTTTTCTTTGTCGAAGGTGTGAGCAGGGCAATTCACTGTCATGTGTGGTTCAGCTCTTCTGGAAACTCGACGTGGCCTACGATCGATGACCCCTACGCCTCAAACATGAACAGATCGTCGGATGACATCTTAAATTTGAAGACGCACTCGGAGACGTTGAGTACACTGCTTTGCCTTCTACCTTCACGATGCCAATTTTCGCTGAAAACAACACATCACGGTCAGGATTCCGTCTTCATTTCTGTCTACGAAACTAATATCTCGACAGTCGAGCTACAATATTGGATCTATATGTCAATCGTCTTTCAACAAACACCTGTATGTCGCCCCTTTGTCTCGCAAATAGTGCACTCAATGTGGGTTCATTAGTGTTCCAATCAATTCAATGCAGTTTCCATATGGGGATCCACATTGTCTTGATCATCGTCCTATCTGTTGAATTACAGAATAGAGGACCATCTCATGTACATGTCCTTATCGTGTATGACCGTATCGGTACAATCACGGACACTGACGACTAGGGTTGTAAATGATCTAAGTGACGTCATGAACTGATCTCTGTTCGTACCACACTTTGTCAGACATGACTCAATGGTGACATATGCTCTGACCCTAGTTTGTGTATGCAGCATGTCGACGTTTGTTCGAGTGGCGTGTCTTTCATAACTCTTTCGTGCACAAACATCATCTCCATCCCATGCAATCCACTCGCATTTATCTCTTCATTCAAGGTATTCATAACGACCCAGATGCGAAACAACGTATGTCGTTAAAAGCTCTCCTGCGATGTATCATTTTATCTGAACGCTTTCATAGGAGTCATAGCCGCTGGTCATTCAAAAAGCAGTCGCCGTGTCACGTACGCCTGTACGTACCGCGACCGAATAGTAGCCTTCGTAAACTCTGTGATTAGCCAAAACCACATTCAAATCTATCCACGACTTCCCCTTCTCCTCACTGTAATTACCGTCTTCTTCATCCCGTTCACATGTTAGTCTCACAGTTTCTTTTAGGCGGGCCCGACTATAACATATCACACATCATATACCCCCAATGTCTGCCCTCCTCGGGCTCTGATGATGTGGCAGTTCACCATATGCGACGCCATCGTCTCATTCCGAGTTATGGTTGAACCTCCTCTCGCTGCTTATCAACTTGCACAGTTCCTAGTCGCATTCATAAAAGATATCTATACAACTTTCCTTCGTGACATCGACCACTCTGACCTCCCTCCTCCTTCGTTGAAAAATCTATGTTATCGTATCTGCCCGTCTCACGTATACGGTATCCTTTTCGTATCTCATGTGTATTCCTCCCGTATAAACATCTCTCAGAAGGTTGGAACTGATCCCTCTCGTTATACTTTCCATCCCTCCGCCCATGCTACGACATCTATCTCATTAACAACTATGCCAGCAGACGATAGTAACCTTCTACGGAGCGATTCCGTACAGAAGTCGTGGTCGATCTGTCGGTATGTTCTTCTGCTCTTTGAAGTTGTTCCTATCTCAATCCATTCAACAGATCTTTGCGCTTTGTATAAGCAGAAGTACTAAATGCCATGTGCATGTACGATAATGTATGGTATTCTATTGCAGGTTCCCAATCTACCTCACTGCCACTCGGACCCATGCCGCGTGCACTCCATCCTCACTCACGCACCGCTACTGTCTGCCGCAAGTCCCTGCTCTCCCACTTGACAGCAATGTGGCGTTGATCAGTGTCAATGGTACTGTGCCGTTCATGGTGTCACAGTGTCGCGGTCATCAACGTTCACATCCGTAGCATGGCCTCCAGCGATTGGTCTGGTCCATCAAGAGCGACACATAGTTTGGGTCTGGACGACAACAGTGGGCACGACGGCAGCTGCTCATGCAAGCGCCAGTGCTCATCGCCGATCGCGTAACTGGTCTCATCGCCGATCGCGTAACTGGTCTCATCACCGACTGCAACTCGTGCTCATCGCCGATTGCGCACCGACGCTGACGGACATACCTGCACTGTCCTTATGGGCCCTCTGTCATTCTAGACATGTATCCCTCCAGTCTTCACACACCCTCCGCCGGTTTCTAAGGCATCCATCGCCGATTGCGTAACCAGTGCACTGCACATGTATATATACTACAATACTACACGACACTCTTTAGCAATCAACACATTTCTAGTCTCATTCCTGCACACCTCGTCCGTTCCCGGCGTCGCTGGCCATCGCCTTCGCCGCAGACGCTCACCGTTCCCATCGCCGATCACACCTCGCGTGCCCATCGCCGACCACGCCTGATGCGCTCATCGCCGACCGCGCCTGATGCGCTCATCGCCAACCGCGCCTGATGCGCTCGTCGCCGCTCATACCTCGCACGTTCTCGTGACTTGCTCGCGTATTTGTTAACTACACTCCATTTTCGTCTTCGGGGGGCTGTGTGGACATAGATGTGGGCAAGACGAATGCGGTGACACAAAGGAAGGCGGCGCAGGCGACATGGACGACATGGACAACGCAGGCGAAGCACGTTGAGGCAGCAGATTCAGAGAACACGACCGCCAGCAGGAGGTGGTGGGCGACCCGGACGGGGGAGCGAAGGACAACGACAGTGGGCGACGCAGGCAGAGGAGGCGACATCGTCCGGGACGACACACAGCAAGGGGGAGCCCGACGTGAGGGGGGTGACGACGACGACGGAGGACGGCGATGCGGAACCAGCGACACGGTAGCGACACGGAGAGCTCGCGGGAGAAAGGAAGGGGCCGCGACACAGACAGACGTCGGTGAGACGCGGAGCAGGGCTCGCAGGAGGAACTGGAGGGCGACACGGGAGGACACGGGCGACGTGAACGCGGGCGACACAAAGCCGCGTGACGCGGAGGACTCCTTCGAGGACGTGGAGGCCTGGGACGATGCGGAGAAGGTGCGTGACACATGGGCGGAGAACGGAGACATGGAGGTGATGGGCAACGCGTACTCAGCAGCAACGCGGCGGTGGTGATGGCCAACGTGGACGGAGGTGAGGCAGAGCCGGGCAAAGCAGAGCCGGGTAACGCGGAAGCTAGTGAGGCGGGAGGAATAGGGCAACGCAGGCGGGCTGCGTGGTTGGGCGGCGCAGGAAACGAGGGTGGCACGAAGAAGACGTCGGTCACGCGCGTGGGCAATGACGACGGAACATACACCACACGGGGGTGGGCGACTTGGGTGGGCGGTGCGAAGGGCATGGGCGACTCGGAAGAGAACGACCACCAGTCCCGGCGCGGGATGACCTGACATCATGGTGCACGGGCGGAGAGCGCTCGTTTCGAGAGCGCGGATGCGGCCAGTCGCGGAAGGGGGTGGAGGCGCAGAGGGGAACTGTAAAACCATCCCGAATGGCCAAGAAATGGTGAAGGTAGAAGTCGAGATGGAATAGAGGAGCGGGGGCAGGTCTTCAGCGCGATTGCGCTACGAATAGTTGGCCGATTGCGGTGATCCCGGGTGCGTTGGAACGCGCTGGAGAAGACGCATCGAACGAGCCCAGACGCCAAGCGAACAGACGAGAATCCGTGAAGCAATGACCGATATCCTGCCGAAAGACGATGCTTGAAGAGGATGGGGTATTCCGGACGAACCGCGGGACGGGGTATAGCGGTAGCGGTGTCATTCGAAAACCATCGACGAGGGGACGAGGGCGGCGAAAGAACGAGGGTGTTACGTGCCGTATTCGTCGAGATCCAAGCCCATCAAGGTCGTCCAGGAACCACCAAATCCACCGTGTCCTCGGTTTTCTCCAAATCTCCTCCTGTCTGCGCGGATGCGGGTCGTTGGAGAGAGGACGTCCGGGAGAGGGAGTCCTCGGCTCGGGCTTCATACCGGGTCCAACGACGAGCAGCCAAGGTGGCTACGTCGCAGCCTCCGCTAGAGAGCCGGCGAGAGTCCGGAGGCGAAGGGATCTTCGCCCACAGTCTTGACTCGAAGGGCAGGGTTAACGCAAAAAGATGTGAGGATCCGGGGGTGGTTTTCCTCGGGTGAGTCTTGAGGCCGTCGCAGGTGCGTTAGATCCACGTCTATAGCGGGGATACAACACGAGGGGTAGCGACGATGAGTCCTGACAACGACGTCCTCGGCCTGTCGGATTCGTTGTGGGGCATGGATCGGCGTTGAGAATGCAGGAGAGCAGACTGAACGACTTACCAAAACAACGGCTGCAGTACATCACCGCGACCTCCATATTCCAATATCCACACTGATTATGTCCGTATGGGCGTCGTCGTGCGGTGTGTTGGTTGTGACTGCGGTCTGGAAGGGTTTCCGAGGCGCCCATTCGTGATTGCGTAACCGGTCATTGTGGTCGCCGGCCGCACTTCGTACTCATCGCCGATCACGAACCCGTGCATACCGTTCACCAACTGTGTATCCCATACCTCTTCCGACAGCAATAAAACGCTTTCTGTGCTCCTACGTGCCCTGCGAGAGCTATCCTACAGGATAACACCCCTGATCGTGAGCAACTCGGAGCCCCTTTCCCTATGAGGGATGAGAAATACACAGAATAGCGCCATAGCACCTGAAGGCTTCAGCTCAGAACTGCCAGGTTAGCACACGTTCCTCTACCTTCGCGCTCAACTGCTATACTGCTATAACTCGTCCATAATCCTTACTCTTTCTTGCAGATGACTTCCAATGATTGGTCCGTTGGTCGCTTGCGTTCAGCAGACTTGGTATGGGGTCAAATTCGTGCGGGTTCCACTCATGCTTGCCGGCACTGCGGCGTCATTCTCCTAACCGGGGAAGAATCGGGCTTCTGCTGTGGAACAAATGGGTCTAAGCTCAACAGCTTCCCTCCTTTACCTGTTCTCCCAATACAATATAACCAATTCCTGTTCGACCCAAAAATCTCCTCTTTGTCCCGTGCTCTCAACCTCGTATTCTCCTTTGCATCTCTTGAATCAAGTGTCCCTTTCTTTGACGTTGGCGGTCCACCTGGGTTTTGGTCTGTTGGTGGCCGAATCTACCATCGTGTTCGACCTGAACATCAAAATTCCGCTGTACATTGGCTCTTATATGACAAATTCGACACCACCAAACCCCCGCATAAAAAATGGGCAGATACTCTACCTTCTTCTTGGATTGAAGCCGTCAAAGGTGCCCTTTTGATGCAAAATCCTTTCGTCCGGCGCCTCAACATACTTGGAGGAATGGATGAAACCCTGTGTCCGCAAGCGACAATACTATTGCACGATTCTGGTGAGTGTCATTTTCTCGTACTAGTACATCTTCTAGTTTCGCTGATGTGAATTACATATCCTTTGTGGTAGGTGGCGATGAAATCGCTGCCATTATGCACTACGACAACACGTCTCAAAACGATCTTCGATCTCGATCGCTCGTCGTTCAGAGAACGAACAATGCCCAATCCTTCATCTCTGCTACGAGCAGGCTGTGGGAGCCTTTGAGTTACCCTCTATTCTTCCCTGCAGGCACATTGGGTTCGACCCTTTTATTTCGTGTGCGATTGAATGAACTCATACATCATACAGGTTGGGGTTTGCCCGGAGAACCTCTTGGATCTGCCGATCTCATCGAGCATAACACCGAAAACGACCAGGACCCACACTGCACTCAGATATGGCACTACCGTATGCGCCTCCTACGAGATCCACGCTTCTCCATTTTCGGCAGGCTGACCAATGAATACGTTGTGGACATGTTCAGTCGACATCTTGACACCCGCCTCTGCTACTTCCGTGCGAATCAGCAACGCCTCCGCTTGGAAGATGCTCACCAAATGGGTCTTGAGAGCGTTGACGCTTCCGACAACATCTATCTTCCGGCGTCCTTCTTAGGATCTAACAAATGGGTTTCGAAGCAAATTGCCGACTCCCTCGCAATCGCAGCAGCTTTAGGACCACCTACGTTCTTCATTACAATGACGTGCAACACTTCGTGGCCGGAAATTTCCTCCCAGCTCCGACCGGGTCAATCGTGGACGGATATTCCTGTTGTCGTATGCAGAGTCTTCCACCGGAAACTCTCCCTCTTCCTTCACACCCTCTCCCATGACTTCCTCCCTCATGCTGGTGGTGTTGTCTATCTCATCCACTCTGTCGAGTTCCAAAAGCGCGGTGCTCCACATGCTCACATTCTCGTCAAATACAACAATGATCTCACCCGCCCTGAAGACGTCGATGCTGTCATCTCAGCCGAAATCCCTGACGACCCCACCCTCTCAGCTCTCGTGCACAAGTTCATGGTCCATGGGCATTCGAACTACTGTCTACGCACCGTTCCTGGTCACAAAGACCGCGTCTGTCGTTTTGGTTACCCAAAACCCCTGTCCGATACGACTACGATAGACCACACTACAGGAAAAGTCACTTACAGGCGCCGTTCACCACAAGATGCGTGGGTTGTCCCTTACTGTCGCGCTATCCTTGCTGCGTTCAAATGCCACACCAATATCGAGCTCGCTTTCGCTTCTCTGATGTTCCAATACATCTTCAAGTACATTCACAAAGGTGCTTTACACCTTCATAAGCGTCTTTGAGTCTTCCACTGAAATCTCATTTGTAGGCCCTGACAGAGCAACTTACGACGTAGTAGATCCTGATAAACCTATTGACGAGATCAAGGACTACTGGACAGGCCGCTACCTATCAGCAGGAGAAGCCGTCTGGCGCATTCTAGGTTACCACATCACTCGCAAATCTCCTGCTGTCACAGCTCTTCCTGTTCACCTCCCATCGATGTCTCATCACTACCGACAGTACTATCACAACTCCGATGGCAATGACGTCGCCTCCACTCTATCAGACCTGGAGAGATACTTCCTACGACCAGCCGGATCCTTTGAATTTTCGCAAGATTGCTTCCGACCGTTCTCCTCTCTGACCTATATGGAATACTACACCATTTTCCGCCTCGCAACATACAACGTTGCTCGCATCACCGATCCAAACTGGTATGAAGAACGTCCCACTCCCGATGTCCTTCATAAGCACGTCGTTCGACGCACTGCGTCCTGCACTCACATTTGCCGTCTACACTCCGCACGACCAACTGAAGGCGAACGCTTCTATTTTCGAGTCATCCTCCATGCTCGTCCGGTCGCCAACTTCATTGATGCTCGCACCGTTAACGGTGTTGTTTATGACTCTTACCAAGACGCAGCAAATGCTATGGGATTGTTTGCACAAGAATCGGAAGGCGAACTTGCACTTCTTGAAGCCGTCGAAGCTCTCCGAACCCCACGAGAACTGCGCATTCTCTTCATCCATCTCCTCGTCAACGACTGCCTTCCAACACCTGCCATCCTGTGGGATCAGTTACACGACACTCTATCACGTGACTTTTTCATTCGACACAACGGCTCCATTGCAGCTGCTGACGACCACGCCCTGGAAGACATTGGACATGACCTCGAGGAGTATGGCAAAACACTGTCCGACTTCGGTTTGCGCCAACCTGTTCAACTGTCTCATGAAGTAGCCCACGAACGCGAACGATGGGCTCCCCTCATCGACGACATGAGATCCCGTGCTGACCGGAACCTCGCGCTTCTCAACTCCGAACAAAAGCTCATCGCCGACGATGTCTTCAATGCTGTCTTCGCGAATACACCTTACCTCTGTTTTGTTGACGGCCCTGCTGGTCGTGGCAAGACCTTCGTAGTCAATGCCATCTGCGACAACTTGCGTAGCCGGGATTTCATCGTCCTTACGACGGCGACAACAGCTTTCGCGGCACAACTTTACCCTGGAGGAAGGACCGCTCATTCCACATTCAAGGTTGCTTTTTTACTTACATTTTCGTAAATTTTGCTGACGTTCACAAGGTGCCTGTGAATGAACGGAACGAGCTCTTGAAGTCCACTGTCACCACCCGTTCTTCGCGAGCTGACCTCATCCGTGAAGCTCGCTTGATCGTGTGGGACGAGGCTCCTATGGCCAACCGCGCTGTCTTCCAGTGCGTTGATGATCTCTGTAAAGAGCTCATGAACAACCATCTACCTTTTGGAGGCAAGATCGTTGTCATGCTTGGAGACTTTCGTCAAACGTGCCCTGTCATCCCTGGCGCTTCCAAAGCCATGATTGTCGCAGCGTCCCTCAAGTCATCACCGCTATGGTCAAAGTTTACTATCCACAGGTTGACGATTCCTGTGCGCAACGCTGAAGACCCTGAGTTTTCCCAATTCGTTGACAGTGTTGGAGACGGTGTTGAAGACGACATTCAACTGGATCTCATCCAGCGAGTATCAGAATTATCCGACCTCATCGACTTTGTCTACCCTTCTAACATCCTCTATCATCCCGATCTACTGTTACATCGCGCCATTCTTGCTCCGAAGCACGTCCAAGTCAACTCATACAACTCTGCAATTCTCAACCGCATTACTGGCGATGAGAAAACGTACTTCGCATCCGACGAAATCAAAGAAAGCCAGGAATGCGACCTTGCACCACCAGATTCCATGCTTGACTGGACGTCTGAACAGTCCTTTCCAGGCATTCCTCCCTTCACACTCCGCATCAAGATCAACGGCGTGTATAGGCTAGTCCGCACTCTCTCTATCGATCGTGCTCTCGTCAAAAATGCCCGTGTCATTATAGTGGGACTGGGTTCACATGTGATCGCTGTACACCTTCTTAATGCTTTGGATGTTCAAATTCCATCCCAAACATTCCTCCTACCCCGCATTTCATTCACTCATCAGCTCCGATCAGGTCACACTCTTTTACGCAAACAGTTTCCTCTTGCATGCGCTTACGCTTCCACTTTCAATAGCTGTCAAGGTCTCACATTAGACACCGTAGGTATTGACCTTACCGTACCTGTCTTCGGCCACGGGCAGTTGTATACTGCATTGTCCCGTGTTCGCAAACGACACGATGCCCGCATACTTCTACCTGACGGTTCTAGCTCCACGCGCAATGTAGTCTATACTGATATTCTCGCATAAATGCCATTACATATGTCATTTTTCATTATCATCAAGGGATGCCGTGCGAAGCACGGCGACACTTGTAGACTCTACTAAGTACCGGCTGCAGGGAACAGAACAGCATCGTATGGGTGGCGACGTGGTAGTAGTAGCACGGACGCACACCGGGAATGTATCCTTACTCAGGCGAGCAATTTCTGGTCGGATCAGCGCATGCGCTATCTATGCTCACCGGTCACCAGTGAAAGGCCTAGGCCGGTGAAAGGGTGGACATTTACTGTGTCACGCACGTGGGTCATCATTTCCTCTTTTGGAGTAGGATGGGAACGTGACCGAGTCCAGGACGCTAGCGCCAGCCGACGGCCATTTTGATCTTGACCAGAGTATGACAAGTTGCCGTACTCCGTCATCAGCAGGTCTCAACCCAACATCAACAGGAGCCAGGAAGGCAAGCAAGCTCTGGAACGCGGCACAGGACACGCGGCATCGCGGCGGCATCGCGGCGGCATGGGCCGCGTCACTTCGGATCGGTGGTTGTAGTGACACTGACAGCAGAAACAGGTCGTGCTGACATGCCGGTCCACCGCAGTGCAGACGTGTCGTGCCGATATTGTCGTTTGGCCGTCGCGCCAGGTATGCTCACGCGTCTCCATGCCACCTATAACCACTGCAATGGCTTCCGCCATTCGATGCGACCCCACTGCCCCCCACCATGAAAAACCCATTTCGTCCACCGCCAGCGCCGCCTGTGTTCGCCAACGGCAAGCTCGTCCCCGAGACATCCAAGTTCGTCCTTTGTATTATTGCTGCACCTTGAGACACCCCGCTGACTTGTCGGCCAGTCCTTTCTCCAGGCTCTTCTTCTCATGGCTTGGTCCCTTCCTTGCTGTGGGGTTTTCACGCCCCCTTCAGCAAGAAGGTGTGTGGCTTGTCTTGCAAGCTATATGGGTCCGACAAACCTGATGGGGCCCTCTCAGATTTTTGGAGACTCCCCGACTACCGCCTAACGGGCGACCTCACTGAGCGCGCGGAGCGTTCCTTTTATCAACGATGCCGTCCAGAGGAGCGCCCTGCTTTCATACGCGTTCCGGCAACCGAGTCAAACACCGAGGAGAAATTGGACGGGGATACAGTTCCTGAGAAGCTTCCAGAGGTCACTACGTCAGGCAAACCGAAGAAGTACGACTCCAACCTCGCTCTCGCTCTTCACAATGTGTTTTGGGTGGAATGGTGGACTGCGGGTGTATTCAAACTGGTTGCCGGTGGGCCCGTCTCTCCGGTGTACTTGGTGTCTCAAGTTTCTCACACGGTTTCTAGACACTTTGAACACCTGCACTCCGCTGGTCAACCAACTTCTCCTGACTTGGCTTACTCAGTCCTTCGTATATTACCGCGCAAGCACCGAGGAACAAGCAGCTCTACCGAAGCCCAGAAGCATCGGCTATGGGATCGGTCTTACGTTCGCCATTTTTTCAATGCAAGGTGAATGCCTTTACTTGCGTGCTTCGAACACCGCTGAACGCAATATCTGTAGAGCTATCAAGTTTGGTACGTGTCGAACATAGCTGTGCACGAATGTTTGCTAAACGGCGGCATTCAGTTGTCCAATCACTCCCAGATGAGTACGTTTCGTTTCGTCACGTTTCGTCTGCACCGTCGTTGAACTGTATATGCTTACAGTTTCAATGACCTGCGGTCTTTCTCTTCGTACTAGCGTGTGTTTTGCTTCTGTATCATCCGCGTACAGGTACTCACTCTGACCCGTTCAGCTGATCGGAGCTGTTTTTCGCAAGTCTTTGCGCCTTAGCGGCAGGGCTCGCAACATGCATAGCGCTGGTCCAATCACGACCATGATTTCGACAGACGCCAGTCGGGTAGAATGGACCAGTTGGACTGCTCACGGGTATGACTTTGTTGTCTGCCTTGCAGTGTGTATGCTGACTCCCTTCAGCCTGTGGGTTTCTCCCATTCAGATTATTCTCGGCATTGGCTTGCTTGCTCGCAATGTCAGTTGTGCAGAGTCGCTAATAGTCTTTTGCAAATCCTGACTCTCTCCTCTTAGATCGGAGCATCAGCTCTTGTCGGCCTTGGGGTGCGAGCCGTCCCTATCAGAGACATCTCTTCGTGACTAACAATCATCTCAGGTCCTTCTCGTCGGCTTTCCGATCCAATTCCTACTTGCCAAGGCCATGTTCGCGCAGCGCAAGAAGGGAGTCGCTCTCACTGATCAGCGAGTCCGCATGACCAACGAAGTCCTCTCCGGGATCCGCCTCATCAAGTACTTTGCATGGGAGTCATTCTACTCCCATCATGTCGGTGACCTGCGAGAGCGGGAAATTCAGACAATCCGTCGTCTTACGTGAGTCGCATCACGACGCTTCCTTCGCGTACACATTTGCTGACACCATGCTTGTCCCTGCGCATTGCAGCGCCGTGCGTTCAGCGCTGCTCGGCGTAGTCACCGTTATCCCGGTTTTAGCCACGGTACTATCAATCGTGCGTATCGTCGATGTTTCTCAGAGCATCCGTCTATCGTTGGTAAATCTAAGACATATGGATAGGTGACATACTCCCTCCGCAGCGGTAGTTTCGACGTCGCGGTGGTGTTCTCCTCCGTCCAATTCTTGGGGGTTCGTCATCTCCGTGTCCACGACCAGCTGCCCACGCTGATATTCATCTTCGGTAGATCATTCGGATGCCGCTCATACTGCTACCGATCGTCCTAGCGTCCGCTACAGACGCCGTGGTAGCATTGCGGCGCATCTCGACTTTCCTTCGTGCCGAAGAGCTGGAAGAACCTTACCTTATCGACAAGACTGCGGTAGACGCCATCGCCGTCGACGGCGATTTCACGTGGGAGACTGTGCGAAATGGCCCCACCGAGCCGCCAAAGTTTGGCGGGGGAGCATACGAAGGTCAAGATAGGAAGGGAGGAAAGCAAGGAAAGGAAAAAGGGGGGATCTTGCCGATCACCGGCGCTGACATGAAGGGTACCTCGGAGGAGAGCCAGGGAGCAAATGAGGAGAAGCCGTTCGCGCTTCACGACCTCAAGCTGAACATCCCGAAAGGCTCGTTCGTCGCCATTGTTGGGCCAGTCGGTTGTGGAAAGGTGCGAAACTCGGATTCCTGGATCTTCGGCCGCTGATGGTGAACTCGATGCCACAGAGCTCTCTACTTCAGGCGTTGATCGGAGAGATGCGCAAGACCCGCGGTAAGACTGTATTTTCATCGACTACCGCGTACGTCCCGCAGACGGCATGGATCATGAACGCTACACTCCGACAAAACATCGTCTTTGGTCAAGAGGAGAACGACGCAAAGCGAGTTTCTTTACGGTTACAGATAGGCATTCAACTGACATGACCACAGATTCCGCAGCGTCGTCAAAGCTTGCTGCCTCGAACCAGATCTCGCGATGCTTTCGCACGGAGAGGAGACCGAGATCGGCGAGAAAGGCATAAACCTCTCCGGCGGCCAAAAGGCCCGCGTGTCTCTCGCCCGTGCGGTATACTCCGGTGCCGAAATCGTTCTCATGGACGACTCGCTCTCCGCCGTCGATGCCCACGTCGGCAAGACCCTCCTCGACACGCTTCTCCTTCGCGGTCCCCTCGCCGACAAGACCCGGGTGCTCGTCACGCACGCGCTGCACGTTCTCGACCGCACGGACTATATCTACGTCATGGATGAAGGCCGGATCGTCGAACAGGGCACGTACGCGGACCTCATGGTAAATGGGCCCAACTTTTCGCGTCTGATGGAAGAGTACGGCTCTCTTGATAACCAGGACGAGGCTGCCATGGCGGCCAAGAAGACGGAGGCCACCGCTGCAACAGCGAAGGAAGCTGAGGACGAGCTCGAGAAGTTGGTTCCCGACACATCCCCAAAAGCACTCATGCAGGAGGAGGAGCGCGTGACAGGTGCCGTTGACTGGTCGGTCTACATACGCTATTTCAAGTACTGCGGTGGTTTGGTGGTAGTCCTGCTTGTGGTCTTGTTGCTACTGCTCTTGCAAGGCGCACAAGGTACGTCGTTGGATCTTCTTGGAACAGTGTGGCTTGATGACCCTTGTAACAGTTGGCAATACTCTTTTCCTTGGGTTCTGGACGTCGTCGTCGATCCCAGGATTCACGACGTCGGACTACATTTGGACATACACCGCGCTTGGTGTCGCCAGTGGGGTGTTTTTCTTCTTGGTCGGTCTTGCTATTGGGTGCGTTATCTTCTACTTCGAGGGACCACGGACAGTGTGCTCATGAAACCTTCTATAGTTTGGCTAGTTTGACCGGAGGTCTCGAAATGTACAAGACGGCGTTCGGCGCTATCATCCGCTCGCCAGTCTCGTTCTTCGACACTACTCCTATTGGTATGTCCAATCCAAGGCCACTAGTCAGATGGCGGCATTGACATCCTGATTTCCAGGTCGCATCGTGTCGCGCCTTTCCAAAGACCAAGACACGATCGATGCCGAACTTTCCATGGTGGCGATTCAACTCCTTACCACCGTTGGGTTAGTACTTCCGTCGTGTTCTGGCTGATGAGCGACATTGATAGTATTTTCAGCAACGTGCTGGGAACTGTCGCCTTGGTCTTTTACACCTTCCCCTATCTCGGTGTTATTTTCGTCCCGATGATCATCCTCTATTACGCCGCAGCTCTCTACTATCGAAGCAGCTCGGTTGAGACAAAGCGCCTTGACTCCCTGCTCCGTTCGCTCCTGTATTCTTCGTACTCCGAAGCCCTGACTGGGTTGAGCACTCTCCGCGCCTACCGCTCGCAGGTAGGTTTCCCTCATGTGCCTCGGTGCTGGTCGTGATGACGAGGTGTGCCCTTCCAGGATCGGTTCGTACAGAAGTCAAACCAAGGGCTCGACCAAGAGAATCGCGCGTATTACATGACAATTGCCATCCAGCGTTGGCTCGCAGTGAGACTCGACGTGCTTGGCAACATCCTTATCCTCGGTATCGGTCTCTTCGCCGCCGGCTTCAGGTCGTCTGTCGACCCTAGCAAGATTGGCGTCGTTCTGTCGTACACCCTCGGCAGTAAGTCCCAGCATCATACTCTTTGTATGCGCATTCCTGACGAGTCGCTTTGCAGTCACGCAATCGTTTTGTAAGTCGCGTCTCCTACACCCACTCACAACTGCACCAACTGATGCTTTTGAAATCCGCAGCTACGATGGTGTCCATGTACGCGCAGAACGAGCAGAACTTCAACGCCGTCGAGCGCGTGCTGTACTACACTGACCTCCCCACGGAGGGCGCCCCGACGAATCTCGATGATCCTCCTCCATCTTGGCCTGAGCACGGCGAGGTCAAGTTCAAGGATGTCAAGATGGCCTACCGGCCGGGGCTTCCTCCGGTCCTCAAAGGCGTCACATTTGAAGTCAAGCCCGGAGAGAAGGCGAGTCACCTTGTAACTTCCATTCTCCAGTAAAGCTCCTTGTTAACGTTGTTCGTAACAGGTTGGCATCGTCGGTCGCACGGGAGCAGGGAAGAGCTCGCTCTTGCAGGCGCTCTTCCGGATTGTCAACATACAAGATGGGGTAATTGAAGTCGACGGTGTGGACATCGCGAAGATTGGGCTCGAGACGCTCCGTGGGCGGCTCGCGCTTGTCCCGCAGGACAGTTTGCTGTTCAAGGGCACGCTTCGGGAGAACCTGTCAGTGTCATACCTTGACCTCTCCGTGACAGTGTTTTGACGTCACTTGCAACAGCGACCCGCAGAACACACGGACGGACGCCGAACTGCTGGAGTCGCTGCGGCGCGCGTGGCTCCTGCCAAAGGAGGGTGCCCCGATTGACGCGACGACAGAAGCTAAATTCAGCCTCGACTCGACGGTCAGCGACGAAGGCTCTAACTACAGCGCGGGCGAGAAGCAACTGCTCGCGCTATGCAGGGCGTTGGTCAAGAACAGCCGCATCATTGTCCTCGTGAGTTTTTACCATACGTGGACCCCATCCGGAACCGATACTGACCTGTGTATCAGGACGAGGCGACGAGCAGCGTCGATGTCGAGACGGATGCAAAGGTGCAGCGGACGATCCAGACCGAGTTCTCGTCGTCGACGCTCTTATGCATCGCCCACCGACTAAACACCATTGGTGCGCCCTGCCCCTCCCTCCTACTTCCTACAGTCGTGCTCACTGGCCCTGAATACTAGTCTACTACGACCGCATCCTCGTCATGGACGCCGGCAAGGTCGCCGAGTACGACACGCCCCTCGCGCTCTTCGACCTCGAGGATTCGATCTTCCGCTCCCTCTGCAACGAAGCTAAGCTCTCCCGCCAAGACATCCTCCGTATCCGTTCCTCCGTTCAGGCCCGCGATCGCGGTGCGCTTACCTTGGGCTCCTCCTCCACACCCTCCGCCGTTTCATCTGTCGCGCTTTCGATGGACGAGAAGGCTGAGTCTGTGGTGAACGTCGCGACTTCGGCGCCGTACATGTAGATACCCCCCTGTCCCAAGAGCACGCATCTCAATGATGCTGTTAGACCCAGCTTTTGTACTAGTAAAAGAGTATTTGGAACTCCGATTACGTGCCTGCTTGCCAACGTTGATATGATAAACGCCGCAACAGTTGAGATTAGATCAGATCGTAACGCGCCGAGGATTTTTGCTCTCCCCGAGTCTAAGGGGGGAAACACTTCAGTCAAGTCTCTAGTCCCTCTTCCACGCCCTCTCCCCACCCCTTCGCTATGTCACAGCAACGCAAGGCTCTCTGGGAGACCGATATCGACGAGGAGCTTCAGGATGTCGATCTCAACCTCGCCATCGGCAGCTACGGACAAAATGGCCTCTACGATGACGGTCGGTCGATTTCACCACCGCGCGAGCGCATGATATTCAAAGAGGATACCTCAGCCCAATCTAGTATAAATGAGGCTACCATTGTTGCCGTTCAACAGCAGATGGCCCAGCAAGCTGCGTTTGCCCAAGTCCCGGATGTTGTGAAGCGAGTGAGTGCCATGCCCCTCCCCATGTCAAATGCTCTAGCTCAGTGCTCTCAGTTCATCGCACACTTCCACCAAGCTGTGTTGGAGAACAACCTTGCGGAGATTACTGTGGCATACGAGAGTGGATGGAATAGGCTGACGGAGAAGTTCTACTCAAAAACCGAATGGCCAGAGGCCGAGGTTATTGCGCCTCTCGTAAATGATGGTGTGTGTTTCGCATCGTTGTCCCTTTTCCTCTCTCCCTGAACTCGTTCGAACAAGATCAAATCTTCCTTATCCTCTACCGCGAGCTCTACTACCGTCATGTCTACTCCCGTCTCTCCCCCGACATCGACGATCGCTTCCATTCTTACGAGAACAGCTGCGAGCTGTTCAACTACCTGCTCAGTAAGTACAGCCGTGTTTTTTGTCCTTTCATGCGCTACAAGGCTTCCATCAGACTCGGATGGCCCCGTCCCTCTTGAGCTGCCGGAGCAGTGGCTTTGGGACATTATCGACGAGTTCATCTACCAGTTCCAGTCGTTCTGCGTCTGGCGCTCAAAAGCCAAGTCCAAGTCGGAGGAAGAGCTCACGATGCTAGCCGACGGAGGCCAGGTCTGGAGCTCCTACAGTGTGTTGAACGTCCTCTACTCCCTCATTCAGAAGTCGAAGGTCAACGAGCACTTGGTCGCCCTCCAGGAAGGCAAGTCTGCAGAAGAAATCGCGTAAGTCGTTGTCATATTCGCGCTGTACGCTCGCTCACTTGTCCAACGACAGCGAAATAGTGGGAGAGTATGGCACGCGGCCACTGTACAAGCTTCTTGGTTACTTCAGTCTCATCGGCCTCCTTCGGGTGCACAGCCTTCTCGGCGACTTCACCCTCGCCCTGAAGGTCATGGAGAGTGTAGAGCTCAACCAAAAGGTATGTCGCTCACGCTATCATGATGGCCTCGGGTTACATTGACAGTTTGTAATAGTCGCCATTCACCCGTGTCACCGCCTGCCATGTAACCACCTACTACTACGTCGGCTTCTGCTACATCATGCTCTGCAGATATCCGGACGCCATTCGCACCTTCGTGTCAATTCTCAACTTTATCTTGCGGATGCGGCAGTACCACACGAGGAGTTACCAGTATGACCAGGCACGTAACATGTTTGTATGCTACTGTGCAAGCCTTGACACCCGCCCGTGAGTAGATCAACAAGACGGCGGATCGGATGTATGCGCTCTTCGCGATTTGCAACGCCCTATCACCAACACGAGTGGACGACAACATCTCAAACATTGTGAAGGAGCGTTACGGCGAGCAGTTCTCGAAAATGTCGCGAGGGTTCGTATCAATTTCGAGTAAACGCACCGCGAAAGGCTGATGTCATGTTTCCAGAGAGGAGGGCATCCCTGCTTTCGAAGAGCTGTTTCTCTATGCCTGTCCCAAGTTCATCTCCGCCAACCCTCCGCCATACGACGATTCGGAGTCCCTCACGGCGTACATGGCGGAGCCTCCGGTTGAGCCCGCACAACGTCACCTCGCCCTTTTCTTGTCAGAAGTACGCGCACAGGCACCTGTGCCCACACTTCGTTCGTTCCTCAAGCTCTACACGTCTCTTGACGCGAAAAAACTTGCTGGCTTCTTGGATGCCGACGAAGAGGAGATGGTCCAACAACTCATGGTCATGAAGCAGGCCAGTCGATCCGTCAGCCGCGTCGCCCATGAGAAGGGTCTCCTCGACGGGCAGATGATCTCAACGAGTGACTTGGACTTTGTGATTAATGAAGTACGTGATGTCGTCTTTCTACTGCATCTATCACCAATCTCATGCCCCGGTGCAGAATATGGTCCACATTGCGGAGTCGACTGTGGGCCGCCGTTACGCGGGCTGGTTTATCCGCAACACGGAGCACGCGCAACGCGTCCTTGACGGCCTTCGTGCGCTCCCTCTCCCTGTTGCCCCGCCCAAGGCGCCGGCCCCTGCGGCGGAGGCTGCGAAGGATGGTGCCGCGGCACCGCGGACGGGCGGACAAAAAGTGGCATGGGGCAGCGTGAAGGTAGCATAGGTGCCTTTTGAGACGCTGGTGTCACCGGGGGTTCTTCACTTTGCTTCATGCCCTCGTTGTCGCTACCAGAGCTGTTATATGCGGTACATTGTGTTGTTGTGTAGCCTTATGTCGCCGACTGTTGTATGATGATGGCCCTCTCGCCCTACTTATTCTTTCCATTCCCTTAGAGCCCTGCCCTACAACTTGACTGCAGCTGTATGTTCTAGGTCGCGATTTTCTCTCAAATTGTTTGTGAGCGTCCCGAGTGCGTGGCACGTGCCTCCGTCCGCGTCTCGACAGTGTCCGCGATGGCGGCTGATAGCAGCCGCGCATGCTGGACTCCAACTGAGAACTTGGCCTGGACATCCACCGCTCCGCTCCCTTCATTCAACACCACTCTCCAGGATCTTGCTCGTCTTTTCGGCTGCTCCTCACCGACTTGGTCTACTCCTGTCCTGTTTCAGCCACGCGTAGCTCCCCGAGTCTTCAAGTCAGCGGGCTGCGTGCCACATGCCCGCCCCGCACATCCGCGCCCCTCGTCCCAGCAGAGGTTGCTACTCCTTCTTGAAGCATGCAAAGACACATCAGATTCCACGCGCTTCTGCATCAACTGCTGCGAATGCCATTCAAGCATCACACTTGACGCTCTCGCCCACCGGATCTGAGGTGAGTGTCCCTTACTCACTCCATGGTCTGTCCTAGTCTCGGGGCTCAAGACATAGATACAGATCATGGTAGCTCCACTACTTCCCGACCGCACGCCGCACAAGCGGCTCACGTCTGCTACGCCTGTAGGCGGGGCGTTTGCAGCATGCCTTCGCGACCTAGCCACGCTGCAGGAGCTTGACGCATGTGTGCGTATGGGCTGTTTTTAATTCCGAATTCATCCTCATTATCTTTGCAGAGTTTCGTGTCACGGACAACCAAATCAACGCCATTCATGGCCGACCAAAAGTGTGTTGTCTCGTCTTCTCTATGTCGACGCCGATAATGAAAGGACAAACGGCACAGGCCTGTCAAGTGCAGCCTCTCTGGGTCTGCGAGTTCTGTAAGGTTCCCTGTCTTTCCTCCGTCTTCTTAGGTCTGATTTCTGTTCAGTCTGAGCGTTTGCGCTCGACCCGCCGAGGACACGTGGGTAGGAACCCTCCGCTGCGCCAAGCAAGGGAAGAGGTCTCCAAGGTGGTTTCCGCGGCGTTTGGCACTGGATGCAAAGTGCGCGCGTTTGGGAGCGCAAGCTATGGAGTGTGGTCAGAAGGCAGCGATTTGGATCTGATAGTCCTTGTGAGTGCGGCCGTCGAATGTGTGCTGCAGATCCGCTCAGCGCTTCCCAGGACAGCACTCGTCCTTTCGGCCAGACGCGGAGCACGGCTTCTGAAAATACCGAAACCATCGAAACCACCGAACGTACCGAACGCAATCGTGAGTTTCCATACCCACACCTGAGCGAAGCTAGCGTCTCGAATGTCATCTTCAGTTTCCATTAGGTATGCCCTCAGCTATTCGAAGGATATGATTTAGCGAGCTGTATGCGTTTAGCAACCTCGCGGAAGTGTTGGAGGAAGCGGGGTATAAGAACGTGAAGGCCATTACAGCCGCTCGAGTGCCGATTGGTGAGCGTAGCACTACGCCGTCATGTTCCTGACATTGACGCGGTTCCAGTGAAGTTCACACATCCTTAGACCAATCTTTCAATGGACCTCAACATCAATTCTCGACTGGGGCTCTATAACACCGAGCTAATACTCCAGTACAGCCGCTTAAACCGGCATCTGATCCCTTTGATCAAGAGCGTGAAGGCATGGGCTCGATCCGTCGGTATCTCCGTTAAACGGATACCCCAAGGCCCGAAAACCGTTACCAGTTATGCGCTCACGCTCCTGGTCATTGCATGGCTTCAGGTACGCTATTTTCCGAACCCTTATCCGCAAACCTAACCCATGTCCACCAGTCACGCAACTTACTACCCAATCTCCAAGCTGGCAAGAGGCCCCAGATAAACGTCGAGTGGTGGGAATCTGGCAACGACCAAGTCCCCACGTTTCCCGTCGCAGTCCGTTTTAGCCTTGCTTCCAAATATCGCGACAAATACCGGACGGATGATTCTCTGAGCATTGTGCTGCAGCGGTTTTTCTAGTAAGCACCCGTTTATACGATTTATCGTTTGCTGGCGAAGTTTTAACACACCCCTTTAACAGCTATTGGGGTCATGAACATAATTACTACTCTCCGAAAATTGTCAGCATCCGCGACGGTGGCATTGTTAAGAGTGACAAAGCGACGCTTGTCCCCAAAGGAAGACTGAAAATCCCGGCAAATATGCCGCGCCTTGTTGTTCTGGATCCATTCTTGATCAAGGTTGGTATTTCTTGCATGCCTGCAACTTCGCGTACTCAAAATGGTTGTTGAATGTGCACGATCAGGATTGTACAACAGCACTAACGCCAGCAATGACGAAGGCCTTTCGAATAGCGTGTCAAGCTCAGTATTTGGAACTCACTGGTGCCCGACCTAGCGACGGGGACTGATCCACACATTCAGAACCACTATACATTAGGACAACCATAATGCAGCTACTTTTTCCCTGCACGCTTCATGTGACGCTCTTTCCGCTTTCGCCCAATGACAGATCCTAGAGTGTTGGTTTGCTTGACTCTGGTGGGAGACCCTTTGACATCCTTACTGTCCGCGCCTTTCGTCTTTTCCGTCTCTGAATGAGCAGGCTTAGACAGGTCGGAGATGCGACGCTTCTTCTTGGGACGGTCCTTGTCTTCGCCTGAGATTTCATGCTTGCTGGAGGGCACTGATTGACGAACACGAGGTTTCTTTTCGCTCTGTAAATCGTCATCAGCTGCAGAGTACGGTGTGTGGCAGAACAGCAGGCAGACCGATCCAGACTCCTCTTGTACTCGCTCACTGCCCTTCCCTTCCCTTAATTTCTCCTTTGCGAACTCTCGGCTTTTCCCTTTCCGTTTATCTGTTCTCTCCTCCTTCTCCTTCTCCTTGCCTGTCTTTGCAGCGCGTCGCTGCACGACTTGCACGTTCTCGATCGAGAACTCGACGATGAGCGTGCCCCTGCCCTTAGGCGGCGCCCCGCGCTCGAGCTCCTCGCGGATGCGTTTCACCCGCGCCTCGTCCACTTTGCCGTCCTTGCCCGCGCCCTTCTTCTTCTCCGCCGCAATGAGCTCCTCGAACTCCGCGCGCCACCAACCCTCGAACAACGGGTGCACCGCCGGGTTGTTGTTCGCCCAGCGGAGGACGCGGAGCGCGTCTGCATGCGTGTGCGGCTCCAGGAAGCCGTACCCCTTCGAGCGGCCCTTGCCCGTCACGGCGTCGACACGATCACCCTGGCGCACGATCTTCGCCTGGCGGACGCCGGTGTTGCGCCCGGGCTTGCCCTGTGGGTGCTTGCCGCCCTTCTTGCCTTTCTTGTCCGCCGCGGCTTTGGCGTCGGAGTCGGCGGCCTCCATCTTGACGTCACCGTCGGCGTCTTTATCTTCGGGCACGGGCTCGGCGAGCTCGTCGGCGGTGAGGGGCTCGCGCGTGCCGGATTTGGCCTCCTTCTCGAAGGCGCGGATCGCGTGGATGGCGAGGCGCTTGAGCATGCGCTCGGATACGAAGAGCGGAAGCTGGCGGACGGAGAGACGTGTGCGCGAGACGAAGAGGGAAGGGTTCGAGCGGAGGAGGGCACGGCGGGAATTGAAGGAAGTCGTGCGCTTCTCGACCTCCGCAGCAGGCATGTTCTCGGCAGCGGGAGTGTTGGGAAGGATGACTGGCAAGATGGAATGAGTTTCAAACGCAGCGAGAGGGTTAGACGGATGACGTACTCCCTTCACGGAGAAGATATAGGTTGCGCTTGTCGGCTTTCTCGCGTTGTCGCTCACCGGCCTCCTTGAGTTTGCTCGCTTCGTCACGAGTGACGGCACAACTAACGCCCAGTGTGCGCCCATGAAGCACGAGGTTTTGCGCCATGGAAGCGGAAGGGTCGGGAGTTAGAAGCGAAGGGAGCTTGAAGGGATTCTTCTTGACCTACTGCCGCGATAAGAGATGCACCTGGGACAAACAATGCGGCACTTACTGCAAGCGACTCTGCTCCAACGGTTTCCGCGAACAAGATGTTGCTTTGCTCAATCGCTTTATCCGCATCTTCCTTGTTCCAGAAACACGCGAACGCAGTCCCTCGTGACCGTCCTGTTGCATGGTCCATGGTGATGCGAGCGTAACGCAGAGGACCGAATGCCCGGAATCTATATCATAACTTAGTTGGGGCAGCCTTGAGAGTTTACACGCCACTCACAATGTGCGAAGCTCGTCCTCCGTGGCTTCATATGGTACGTTACGAACGAAGACGGTCGTGCCTACCTCTGGCGCGGGGAGAGTTGGTTTCATCGGCGTCTGGTCGTCGTCTTCTTCGTCAAACCCACTCTCCTCATCACTGCTGTCTTCATCGGAGTGTCCCTCGTGTACGCCCAGTTGCTCGTCTTCGCCTTCGTCGCTTCCGTCATCTTCCTCTCCCTCTTCTCCACTCGAACTCGAACTCGAGTCTCCATCCTCTGCATCAGCCTCCAGCTTCGCCTTCTCTGCCTCCCACTTATCCTTGCTCAAAGCCCAGTCCACTGCAATCGTCCTCTTACCACGATCGTCTTCCTCGTCGTCGTCGTCGTCGTCTTCGTCTTCTTCGCCTCCCTCTTCGCCTTCCCCTTCAGCCTGGACCTTGGCCTTCAGCTTCTTTTCCTCTCTCCTCTGTTTCTTCTTCTTCTGCTTGTCCGAGAACAGCGTCTGCGCCATGCCCGCCTCCACCTCCAGTCCATTCGCGCCTTCCATAGCTTTTTCCGCGTCCTTCCGACTGAGAAACCACACAAACGCGAACCCTTTCGTCCGTGGCTTTGACGAGCCGTCTACCTCCTCCTCGTCTTTCTCCTTCGGGTCCACTTTCGCGAGCGGGATGTGCACGGAGTGGATAGGCCCATACGGTAGGAAGATTGCGCGCAGGTCTTGCTCTGTAATGTCGAACGGCAGGTTGCGGACGATGAGGCGACTCGCGCGATTGGGCGCCGGGCCCACGCTCGGTTTCGTGGAGTTGTCAGCCGACTTTCTGGGCTTCTTCAAGTTTGCCGCGGCAGCCTTGGCGAGACCGTCCATGCGTCTTTTGAGGGTCGCTGAGAGGAGGGAGCCTTTGAAGACGTGGGCGTGCAGCTTGTTCACAGCGTCGGACGCAGTCGCGGGTGTTTTGAAGACAGCATGAGCTGGGGGGCAACCGACCGTTGGCATACAGTCGACAGCATACAACAGAAACACACCAATGCTGTGATCCTCCGCCTCCGTTGCGGACTTGGTCGGCCATTCGACCTTTTCTGCGCCTGGAAGCTTGCGAACCTTCTTCCACAGCACCTTAGAGTCGATCCCTGAAGGTAGCCCCGAAACCACGACGGTGCGAATGGCCAAGGGGTCGCCCACTCCTACGGGACGCGCTACCTTGGTCCCCGTGGGCTTTTCTCGCTTGATCTTGGACTCTTCTCCCTGCTCATGATGCTTGTTCTGGCACACATGCCGTCAGAGTGCGGCCGCTACCAAACGGAATACAACACGCACCTTGCTTCCAGCCCACTGCACCCTGAGATTGCGACCGTCGAGCAAAATACCCTCCTTGCTTATTTTGTCGATAGCCATGGTCGCATCTTCACGGATGGCGAAGGTGACATAACCTACACCTTTCGAGATGCCGGTGCCTTGTTCGGTGACCACGAACGCTGTCCGCACAGGCGCAATATCGGAGAACAGCGTGTTGAGATCGGTGGAGGTCGCAGTGTATGGCAGATTCGACACGAAAAGTGTCGACCTGTAACGGCGTCAGTCTAGTGCGGGGATGCCAGAAGAATAAAGCACACCCGTGAGGTTTTTCTTCCCCTCCTTCGAGAGGCTCCCGATCTTTCCTTTTGCCCAATGTTGACATATGTCTTCCTTCGAAGCGGAGATGTGAGAGGGAATGGTAGGGGACGTTGAAGGGTTGAAGGAGAAGTATAGATGCGAGCGACGGCTTTCCACCCGAAGCCAAAAAGTCATCAGTTGCTCAGACGCCAGGAAGTTTGGACCTAACCCCAGCCTAGTGTTTTCTCTTCGTAACCTGACAGTAACTCAGCGCGCGCCAGCGGCCGGGCCTCTCATCGACATCCGACTTCTTCTGCATCCGCCACTCAGAAATATCCTTCTTCGCTGCTTATTTGCGCCGCAAAAGCATGCCTATAATTGTGAAGCTGGTACTTCTTCAGCGCTGTGAACACAATCAATCTAACATTCATGAAGGAACTCGGGGTCCGCCGACAGCAGCGAGACAGATGTAGTCACCAACTTCAGCCACGGACCATCCCATGGATTACTCTGCCGACTTTATATCAAGTGTGTCTCTCCGGTGAGTGCCAGAACTACGGGGGGAAACCCCGAGTCGTAGCATATCTTACACCATCATGATCTATTACTCCAGGTCGCATACATGTGTTTCTTGACACGCATACAACCCACGGGGAGGCCGAATTGGCACCCCTCACATCGCTAGGGCATCGTGCGCCGCGGTTCCGATAGCCAGTGAGATATTGGCACCGGAGGAGACCGTGAGCCGGATCAAGAGGTACGTCAGCATGGCTCGGTGGCATTCAGTTGACAAAGGCTGATACAGAAATGGTGTGTCGTTTCCCGCGGACAGATATGGAACATACAGAGCTACAAGTTGCAAACGGTTAGCCTCACCGCGGATGCAAATCCCGAGGATGCCTGCTTTCAAAGCGGAAACCATCATCTCACAGACCTTCAAGCACAGTCATGAAAATTTTCTTCATTGCGGCGCAGAGATGCTCTTAATTTGGCTGTTCGTTGTCTCAGGTGCGTGATTCCATGCAGGACGGCTTGACAGTATGATCCCTTCCTCGAAGACTGTTGCCACCTGGAACGTGTTCGATACCGCGGGTTGATTGATAAACTGTCTATCGGCGCCCACCTTAGGTCCGTTGTGGCCTCACTGAGAGCACACCGCCGGAGCGGAGAGCAAATGGGATCGAAGACAGCACGCTCATATGCGGCTCTGTGAGAAACAGGTGCGCGCCATGTCGTACATCGGCCGTCCTTCACGCACTAACCTCGCGGTATCTAGCCGCTTCGCGCGGCGCTTTCGTCTTCTGCCGCATCAAACTGACGACCGCAACCTCCTCGTGTTGTGGCCGCCGAGCAAGTTCAAGGCGGTGGGACCCGACTTACTGGAGACAAGCGTGCAACTTTAATTGCTTCTCTCGCGTAACACCCTCGTTGCGCTCTCGCTAGGTTTCGTGCACCACCGTTCGCTCGAGGTGGGAATAACACGTTGCGCTCACTGTGCCTCGCGGCGCGCGGCTTATCGATAGCGCGTATGCGCGCCGTCCCGCCCTGCGCCCTGCGCGCCATCGCGTACGTCCAGGAAGGTGCAGGGACGGTTGCGCACGTACTGGTACCTCCCTTTTTCGAGCTCGCGGCTGCGCTGGAACTTCAAACCTCAAGACGGCGGGTGGAAGCATGGCCGCGAGAGTGAAAGGTGAAAGGTGAAGATGCTCTTGGTGCACCTGTACATTAGAGAGGATGCTCACCGTGCCAGCGCCAGGTGTACATCAGGAATGTCAGTATCGAACGCGTCAATGCAGAGTAAAGTTCCCGCGTCGCCGCCATTCCCGAGCGCCCCGACTGCTCGGGCGAACTGGTTGCCCATCCCTTCCCACCTCCATTCTCGGACTGTCCCTGCGTTCTCAGCGACGTCCACGACCACAAATCACTGCGGCCATCGTTCCCTCGATGCCCTCGCAACGTCAACTTACTTTCGCGCCTATGCATTGTTTCCCTCTTCGAGCTGTGGCTTTTCACGCAAAATTGGGGCTCGGACATACCATCTCCGCTGCGCACGGCCACGAGGCAAACAACCGCTCGCGCCCCGGGCCCGACATCCGTGCTTCCAAGTTCCTAGACACCGGGCCCGCCTGAAATCCACCAGCAAGCCTCCACGCGGTGTGCGCTGGACCGCCCTCGCATACGCAGACGTCGCCCATGTTGATCCCACGTGTCGCCTTATCTATGATTCCGAGCCGCGACTGAGTGATCTCGGTCTCTCGCTCTCCACGGCAGGCTCGAACGAACAGTGTCGCTATCTACGAGCTGTGCGCGGACGGGTCCAAGGCACCCACGCGTTTGTCGCGCGCGCGACGGCGATTTGCCGTATAGGTACGAAGGCCGGCGAGGTCTCAAAAAATACACAGCATGCTTTCCGTGGCGCACCGACCAAGGATGTCTGCCTGTTCGGGCGAGGCGGCGACGCCTCTGGTCTCTCTGTAATGGACGCAATCTTCCCCATTCTAGCCTGTGACAACGCGCGAGAAGGACGGAGGACGGCGTCGACGGTCTCCGGTGAACGCCGCCCGCGCGGGCCCGATGTCATGTTGTAAACGGATTATGTGAGTCCCTTCTCGTCTATGCTGTGCGCAGCTTCGCGAGGACGCGCGTTCGCGGCCATTTGCGAATTCCCAGGGTCGCCCGAGCCTCTTTTCAGTCTCCGACCAGACTCCCCGGTCGACATTCCATTCCCGAGGAGATAACTCGACTTCAGGGACCTGGAAGTACTTCTCGTGCCCCACGCCGCGGCAACATGCATACGCATCGACCCTTCCGTAACGCACCGCCCTCGCGCGCACCCTCGCACGGACCTCACTGGGAACACGTCCGGTACATGGACCGACGTGCAAAGCGGCGGTCACGCGACACCTCTACTGGTGCGGCCAAAATTCGGGGTTCGGAACGGACCCGCGATCCGTGCGGAATCAGATTGAGTGCCTCGCTCAATGGACCGTGTCGTCCCGCGCCGAGGGTGCGCTACGCGGGGTCATGTGCCCTCGGTGACCCCTTCGAGCGCGGGAGTCTGACAGGCGGCATTAGGATGCCCGCTACGACCACGGTTCGCTGCTGTCTGAGCCTTGTACCATGTCGTCATAGGGGACGTAGTGCGAGCACCCGCGCCCGTCATCGCTGCTCCCAGAGGGCAGGAAGCTGGGGATGTGCGGCTCGGGCGAGGTGCGGGGCGTTGTTCGGATATGGGTCGGATGCCTCAGTGCACAGTGCCGCAGATATAGATCCGTGCAGCTCTCCCTCCAGCAGAGGATCGGATGCGGGCGGGAGTGGCGCTTGGGCCACTGCAGGTTGTGCCTTTGTGGCACAGTCACACGCCGCGCCGGCGGATCGTTAGAGCTATGGCACTACTTCCTGAAAACACACGCATGGTGCTGAGTGGAAGACAGGGGGGACCTGGACGGGCGCATCGCGGGTCGCCCAACCTGGACTCGTATCTTTGGTCTTCCCAGTCGCCCGACCTATTTGGACGGTATTCGTCGATGGCCGCGCGCGATAACGGCACACGCGTGCAACGTCGACGCGTCGGTGCTGTGCGAACGATCGAGCGGCGAGGGAACGTGCCCGCGGCGCACAATGCACACCGGCGGGTAGGGGAACGAACGTTGGCTCACGCCATACGGTCTCGATCGTCGGTATGAGAGGCGAGTGCGGGGTCGGGGAGGATGGGAATGCCGGAGACCGGGATCGAAGGGCTCGCGCGAAGGTGCAATGCCGGATGGGGTCCTCGGAAGGAGGAGCGGGAGGGGTCATCCGGATCCGGGCGTGCGAGATGGATGGATGTGATCTGGACGCGATATCGACCATTCCAGACGACCGGATGGGCGTGATCGGTGGGAGGTGCGCGTTTCGCGGATGCGCGCGTTGTCGCGCTCATGCTCATGAGCGGCACACGGGCGATCGCGGAAGTCGTGCGGGGGAGGTGTGAACGCCGGCTGGAGATCAGGAGATCGCGACTTCTGGCATACATCGCAGACGAGAAAAGGGGCGTACCCTGGTTTCTGCATAGTGAGAAGGAGGACGCGCTCCGTACAACGTGCTGGAGAAGTAGGCTCTTCTATTGATTGTGCCGACAAGGAGGACGGGGTTAAGCAAGGAGACAAAGGGCCGATCCTCCTGCCGAGACCGTTCATTTCGCTACGCAGCATCACATACACAAGGTGTGAAATGCTTGCGAAGCAGTGGAAGAAGGGGGTCGAAGTCCCAAAGCGTGCGCTGCGAAAAAAAGCCCGGCTCGCAACGCGGCACTGCAGATAGCTCCTCCTGGAAGGAATGATTAAAACATGAATCTTTCTCCGAGTGGATGACTTGGCTTCCCTGTGGCTACAGTCACGCGACCGCAGGCCGGGGCTGGCCGTACGTTTCGGTGACTTGAAAACAAGCTGCCTATCATGGCTTCGCCTTCTTAAAGGATTGGGCCTGAGCCCACAGCAGCAAAAATGGTCAACGGTTTGTCATATGAATCCGGGCAGCATCTGGACATAATACCGTCCTGCAGGTCTTATGACCGAACCCCAGGGAAGGGTTTGACGTACGCAATGGTCGTGCATTTGTCACAAGCCCGAATGCTGATTCTGAAGCTGCGCTATGGTAAGAACTGGGGCTTTCTGTGGGCTGCGCGTGCATCCCGACTGCGAGCGGGGGTTGGAAGGGGCGGCGGCGGAGTCACCTCGTAGTCAGCGGAGAGTCACCGGGCGCTCCGGGGAAGGAGCACAGGCGTGGGAACGGGCACCCTAACCCGAGCGGAGGATCAAGCGGACAGTAAATTTTGGATGAAGAGGAAATCGGACTGCGCCGCTCTTTTTCATGTTTTGCTTCTGTCCGGTGTGCTTCCTCGTCCTCTCGGCCGTCCTCGCTGCTCCTTCCGCCCGTCGCGAGTGAAATCAGGCGTCTCCTTTCCCGTACGTCGCGTGGCCACCACCTGCTCCCCGCCGCGCGCCCTCGCTCACGTCTTCTGCCCTCAGCGCAAAATTTTTATGATTTTGCCGCCGATACGCCGCCGAGAAACGAGTGCAAGCGTGGGTTGCTGCGTTTGAGGTGGACTTGTAGCGGACACGCGTCCGCCGGAGAGAAAACAGAAAACCACAGTCAACGTGAGTGTCCATTGTCTGTCGCGCGGACGGGGGCCAGGCGGGCGGGCAGGCAACGGGGGCAGAGGGTTTCCGGCGTCCTGCCACGCGGCTGTGTCCATGATGCCCGCTTGCCTAATTGGGCCCGCCAGGCACTTGGCCTCCGTATATATTCCCCCGAGCGATTGTTTCCGCGCCGAGCTCAATGGTCCTCCTTCCCCCCCAACAGTTCCTTTCTTCCACGCAGGGTTTCCCCTATGATTACCCTTAGTCCCGGGTCGCTCTGCGACGTCTGCGCAGAGGAGTATGGTCCCCACAACCTCCCTCACTCTATCCCTTGCGGTGAGTGCCCTCTCCCCGCCGCCGCCCCCGCTCGGCTAAATTTTCGCGTTCCCTTCCGCCCCCTCCAGGACATGTCCTTTGCCTTGCTTGCTGCAACAACATCGTCAAAAAAACCCCTGCTCGTCTCGCCCCCTCATGTCCTTTCTGCCGCGAGTCTTTCACGGGCGACTCCTCCCGCCTCATCCGCATAGACTTCGGCTCCGGTTTCTCGACTCCCAAGCGCTCGAACACTCCCAAGCGCGTCGAGGCCCTCGACTTCGACGTCGGCGAAGATGACGTCTGTCTCCTCAACCCGGCCTCCTTCAAGGGACGCTCCGAGGCCCGGAGGCTCGAGTCCAAGGTCGCCCAGGTCGCGGCCAAGAAGTGCTCGGTGGAGGAGGTGTCGACGTTGCACAAAGAGCTTCAAGATTGGTTGAGGACGGACAAGGTTGTCGACGAGCAGGTGCGCCCCATCCTATTTTGGCTCCGTGCCCTCCGCTCATTGTTCTTCATAGTCATCGTCGCTTCAACTTAGCGCCGCCCTTCTTCGCGCCATCCTCATCAACCATGTCGCCCACTCTGAGGCCGCTCGTCACGCCAAGATGGTCGAGACCCAGCTCGTCGAGCAGCTCGAGAAGGCCGACGCCGAAAAGGAGAAGATGGAAGCCGAGCTGCGCGCCTTGGTAAGTGCACGCGTCTTTCAGAAATTTTTATCAGCGCTTACTGAGGATGTACGTAGCGGGCTCAGTACTCTCAGAAGGCCCAGGAGGCTCAGAGCCTCCGCGTCGAGGTCAACCGCGGCAAAGTCAAGTCCGCCGCTCCCTTGCTCGGCGTTCCGACTACACCCCCGCCCAGCACCGGACTTACTCTCGAGTCCGGGATGATCACCCCACCGCGGCCTCAATCCGTCTCCACGGCGTCCGCTGGTTCCCGGTCCGGTGCTACTTCTCCTACGTCACCGACGCGTACGACCTACACCCCGACGTTCCCATCCCCCCTCGCGAGACCCTCTCCGTCACTTCATTCCCGCACGACTTCGCTTCAACGTTCGATGACTCCTCAGGTTCGGTCTGGGACCCCGGTCGTCAGCGGTGCTGACATCGCCCGGCCTGCCACTATACCCCCCAAGATTCGTCGCATGTCTATGTCATCGACGCCCACCCCTACCAAAATGTCTCGCTCCAGCTCAAGCTCGGACGAGAAAGAAAAGGAGAAGTTGCGCGCTGATGCCAAGCAACGGGAGAAGGACGCGAGGCGGGTTCAGCTCATCCAGCGCTGGATACCCCCCGCAGACGCCCTCTCTCGCAGCCCGCCCACTGGTCGCCCCGAGAAGTTCGAGTCCTCGCACTCTCATGCGTCCAGGCTTCACCACTCGATGATGCCGCCTCTCCGGTACAAGACGCCTGTCTCACACGCTTCGCCGTGAGCCCGGTGCGGACTTCATTTGCTATCGATATTTATCGCCCCATCGGATCACTTATTCCTCCTCACGTTGCTCTGATCGTCAGGTTATAGTACACGATATATATAGTCTCCCTCGCGTTTCCTAATCGCCTCCTGCCTCGTCTCCCGATTCCCGCTTTGCTCGTCATGGATTGACCTTTTCGGATGCGCACACTTCCTCCCTTTGCCTCCGTATATACTTATCCTCCTTATATTTCTCTGCACATATTGGGTTTCTTTACAGGTCTCGCACACTGCGCTACCCTACGCACTCTCGGCGTCCGTTCGCTTTCCCGTGTCTGATATACCTCTTGTATCGTTCTCCTCTCCCCTTTCCCGTTGCTGTTCCTGCTAGTCGCGTTTCCTACGTGTTCTGCTCTCTCGTCTGGCTCTGGCTCTCTTGTCCCGTTGCCTCGGCTCTCGTCCTCGCGTAGGCTTGCCTCGCGGGTAATCTCTGCTCGTCTCCCTCCCCGCCCCTTCCTCTCCCCCTACCACCATACAATGCCCCATCCGCACTATCAATACTCCCACCTGCGTCGAACGAACGTTGTTCGATCGATACTCCACCCTACACCCACCTACTACAGCTCATCTACTACCGTGTAGCACTGGCTTTCTCCTTCTGACTCACTCACGCCCTTCTTGGTTTACGACCCTCCTCCGTTTACGGATACGGATAGAATGCCCTTTCACGATACCACGATATGTCATGACGCTTTAGATTATTGTTATCTACGCGTGCTTTTCATGTTTGGACTATGGCGACCTGCCACTCCCGCCCCGTACGTACGATATTTCGCTGAGAGCGAGTGTCCTCAGACTGCAGTGTCGAGCTGTACGAAGTCACCGTGCAAGGTCCTGTACGCCGTACAATCGAATCTCACTTTGGTGCTTGCTCCTATGTGGTCTGCACGATACTGACCGGTGCTTCGATGGCGGCATCGCGGGGTGGGAGAAGGAGTTCTGGTCCGCGTCCTGTTCATTCGAGCCCCGGAACGCACTGCTTTGCTCTCGGACCGGCTTCGCGAACCGTCGGACGGCGTTCTGCCAGTGGAGTGGGCTGGGCCCCCCGTCCGTGGGGGCCCCTCGCGATCGATCACCACAGCGGACCACCGCAGCGAAAGAGACTCGTCCGGCTCGAACCCGCGCGGGCTTCTAGGGTTCCGCACACAGGGTGGAGCCCTGCGACGACTGCGTCTGCGGCTCTGCGGGAAGCGGGTCCTCGGGCTGCGCGCGCGCGCTCCGTATGGGAGTGTGGCCTGTCCGAGCTCCGGACCTTCGAAGTTCGCGGTCAGGTGCGGTCCTCGTCCGCCTCGAGGGTGGGACGGGGCCGCGTCACACGACGCGAGCCCTGAGGCCTCGAGGAAGCCCACAGCCCAGTTGGGGCTGCGCTCCGACGCGGCCTCGAGGGTGCTCGGCGCGAGGACGTCTTTGCGCCACAGTCTCGCTACGGTGGGCCCGCAGACCGAGGGCGTCCTGTTGAAACTTCGAACCCCACGGCCTGCGCGGCGGAGTCGACCGAGCCTGGGCCACACACAGCGCCGGGTGTGGCCCACCCGATCAGCGATCGAGCTCGAGGGGGTGGCCACCTTCGAACCTAGTAAGCAGCTACTGCCACTCCCCTGGACCCACAACCCGATCCGGCGCCCGTTTAGGCTCCGCTGGGCGGCGGGCGCGGGTAAGCCCATCTGGGGGGGCGCATCTCGGCCAGGATCACCGCCGCGGCCGCGTGGCGCAGCGCCGCGCGCACACATTCGGCGATCGGGGCCACCCCGAAAGCGGCGGGCACGGGCCCTCCGTTTGCGGCGAATCGCGACCGGAACGGGCGGGCGGGCGGGCGGATCTTGGAATCTTGGATCGCAAGCTCACCAGTATGATGGGATGAGCCTTTGCGCGTGCAGCGCCGTTGCGGTTGTTCGGGGCGCTCTCGCTTGGGTGGCCCACGCGACTGCAGTGCTGGTACGGCAACGGTGCTGGTGCTGGTGGACAATGAATTGCCGGCAGGAGTGACGAGCGGCCAGGGCAGCTAGCGAAGCCGCCTCCCCGAGCCCCCGTGACGCGCTGCTGCTCTAGTCGGGACCTCGTGTGCTTCTATTGGCGTCGAGTCCCCGCCGAGGCGAATGTCGCGCGTGGAGATCGCGCGGTAGTATGCCTGCCTGCCTTTTGCGGGGCGGGGGACTCACAGCGGGTGCTTCTCCCGTCCCGAGGAGGACTTCCATGACGAGTAGCAATGCGGTTCATAGGCGCGCTGCAGCGCCGTCGGGTGTTGTGAAGTGTAGCTTCGCCCCCGACGGATCATAGCAAGGATGGACAAAGCTAATATATATGGTTAAATACGATGTCCACAGCAGCCGACGCCTGCACCCCGCCATGGCGGCACCCCGGTACATAACAACACATACACGCCATCTCTATCGTCTTTTTTAAACCAATGAGCGACAGGCGGCGCGCCGCGGTATACTGGTGCGTATGGCACAACACTACACGAAAAGACAGGAAGCAGCAGCGTCTCGGCGCCCTCGGTCCGCTCTACCATGACATCATACACATCGCACGCTCACGCACGCGCGGTCTACGGGACGGCGCCGCCGCCCCCGCGCTCGTCATGCTTCGGAATGGGAGTCTGAGGAGCTGTTGTACGACTTGCGGGCGCCGTACGTCACGTCGCCGCTCTTGTACGACAGGCGGGCCGCTTCCGGGCCCACCGGAGTGACGTCCTGGAGGTCGTCTGTGTGCCATTGGCGAGACGAGTTCACGCCGGTCGAGCGCTGGAAGGCGATCGAGGTGTCGTTCATCTTCTCGCGCAGGCGCCTCCGCGCGTTGAGCGACGCGAGCAGGGTGTTGAGCAGTACTGCAGCAGAGGTCTCAGCGCCCTCCGGAGAGCTTCGGCGAATGAGAGGACCCACATTTGCCCATCGAGAAGTAGAAGGCGACGAAGATGAGCGTCGTCGGCCGGAGCACGTACTGTTCCAAACACGTCAGGCACAAAGGACACATGCGAGGTAGCCACTGAGGCCGCGCACCGCGATAAGACAGCCGAGCGTTATCAATCTGAGGAACATCATCAGAACCACGGCGAGCGGGGAAATAGCAGGAGGGGGCAGAAACGGCGACCCACGTTGTAAAGATGCCGGTGCTGATAATGTACAACATGATGCCTTGGATCGCGGACTGCACCCTGCAAATATCGGTCAGTGGGAAGGCCGACGAGAGAAGAGGGGGGAGGGGGTACGCTCACTTCTTGAATTCGCCATTCCGGGTGTAGAGCAGATAACATTGGGCGACGGCCAGGATGAGGTCCGTGAAGAGCGTCACCGCAAGGTCAGCTTCGATCAACCACTGGAGCAAGTTATTCGAAAGTCAGAAAAACGCCGAGCGCACGTTGTGCAGGTGAAGAACTGACCCCGGACTCGTGCAGCTTCTCGTAAGTTTCGGCAGAGAAGCTGTGAGTTGAGTTGAAACGAGCTGGATACACGGAGGATGATTGAATCCGCACCCTTTCATACAGAGGACTTGTCGTGAGAGAAGACAGGTCAGGTTAGCAATCAGGGGGCGTTCGGTGAAAGAAAATACCTGCAGTCAATGCTGTTACATCACACTAGAGGTCAATGCGAAGTCATCCTAGGGACAAAGACATCGTACCTGTAGCCAACAGCGAAGACGAGACCTGTGGCATCCCGAGTGAGCGCACCGCGGTAGAGAAAGAGCACATGTTCCCACTCACGGTGCCTGTGAGAATGATCCAATTTCTCTGGCTCACTGTGGAAGCCGTCATCAGTTTGGTTTTCTTGCCTCCGATTCAAGGACCACTCACATATCCATATCCTGTAGCAGAATATTCTACCCGGGACGAAGAACGTCAGGTGCTGTCGACATTCATTCCCTTCACCCCGACACTGACCCTCGGACGATCATATCGCTTGCACTCTGGCGAGAAGTCAGCTCACACCGTCGTAGGACGACGAGCACACATAACGCACAGTCGCTAGAAGTTGGGCCTAGACGCGCCGCCCGCACCGCATTTTCAAGTTGTTTGCAGAAACAGGAGCAACGTGAAACTGACCGCTATACTCCTGCACCGACGTCTCACCGTCAGCGCGCGAGGGCGGCGAACGGACGGACGCACCATGTAAGGGACGCTAGCGCGGCCGGGTTCCCGTAGTTCGTGACGGCGTAATCGTAGACGGCGTGAGTCGTGAAAGCTATATGTGCAGTGTCGAGCAGCCTGGGCGTCCGCTTGAGCACGCCCCCGTTCGCATCAGGATGGTGAAAGGACAGACCAGAGCGCCACCATCTACGACACGGACACCCCCGGTCAGACGGACGGCGGCGAAAGGGAGCGGGGGACGTGGCAGAGTAAAGGACGGAAGACGGAGGACGCACCAGACCCTTCAGCCCGAATCCGTCCATGTTGCCCTCCCCGAAGTACATGTACATCTGCAGCGTCGACATCCCGTACAGCCTGAAGAAGCACCCGCATCGTCAGCCGGAGTCGCGGAACGGAGGACGGAGGACGGAGGGAAGAAGGTGATGCGCACGCAGCGGCGAAGGTGTTGCCTGGACGAAGAAGCACACGGCGCACACGGCGCGTGGACCCATAGAAACGTCAGCGAAGCCTTCTAAATGGACACCGAGGCGGCCCCGGACGACGCAGGACGGACGCACCGAGCAGGGCCGCGCCGAGCGTGGGGCCGACGTCGAGCGTAGCGGCGGTGGCGTCCATCGGTGGCTCTGGCGCACTGGGCACGGACGGAGGGGCGGCGAGGCTTGAGCTTGAGGCGGCAGATCCGACGCGCAAGGGCCTGCGCTAGCTTATAGGGCCGGCGGCCCAAGCCAATGCCCCCTGCGGTTCTCCCCAGATCTCTCGGCAAGTGTGGTCCTGGGTCACGTGTCGGCGGGCAGTCGTCGGCGGCGTGGACTGAGAGGCGATCTCGGTCTTGCGGCCGTGTGGGGGGAAGGGGGAGAGATGACATGTCGTGATGGCGGCCTGTCCGCGCGGCGCGCGGCCGCCGGCAGGGCATCTGGAACCAGGAAGGGTAAAGTGCCGCGGTTTTGTTGATCCAGCAGTAAACCGGTTGAGAAAACACGCATGTTGGGAGGTGTCGTCCGTTGCAAGAGGATGGTCGGAGAGAACGAGGTGGAGGCCGGGATGCAGGATGGCTATATGCGGAGTGTATGCCGCGTGAGATCTAGCACGGAAATAAACGCACGCGTTGATGGATGATCAGCGAGAGTTACGTGCGAGCGGCTGGGGACGAGACCACACACGCTCTATCGTAAACGCACAGGATGCGTGATCTCTCCGCGCGCCCTCTCCGCCCCATGATGGAGGTCGGAAGGGGCACAGTTATTACGATAAGCCTGGGATCGAAGCGCTGAGAATCGAAAGATTCGAGGTCGCCCCAGCGTTGTCTTCCGACGTATCATCTCCGAAAAGCCCACAAAGTGCACGTCTACCCGGCCAAGTCGTCAGTGGTGCACTTCAGAGCATACGAATCGCTGTAGCGGCAGGGATCAGAGTGGGATCGGGTCAAGTTTATCTCCGGATCAAGCGTTAAGCGCCAACAGTCCGGTGTGCTATGACCCATATGGCCGTGGCCATTTCACACATCTCCGATCTCAAACAGAAGCTGTGCCACCGCTTTTGTCGCTGAAGGGCTGACGATTCAAACCGTAGTTTTTCACCATTGTCGCCGATCTTGTAAGAGTCGGATCAGGAATACTCGCCTGGGCGCATCAAGGGCGCATACACGACGGGATTAAAGCCAATCTGCATGATACGCGGTGGTGTTTTCAAAGATTTAAGCTTGACCGGCACTTCAGTCTTAAGACACCGATGGTACTTAAGGTAAGAAAGAGCACTTGGTGTATGATGATGGCGTATATTGAGCATGGTGGTCGGGGGAAGGGTCTGGTTCGCAGTCAAACAACCGGTATGTTGTGGGCTTTGAATGAGCAGAGACCTTGTGTTACACGCATACATTGACACGTCTCCACTCATCAACTCCGACGAGTCGCAAATTGTACTATTTGCAGTCATACCACGATAGCAACGTCGTGGTCGACCGGCGTCAGCTCGTAGGCACTTTCCCAGCCTTTCGCCTGCTTGCGAGCATGTGAGAACAGGCGACACCAGTGAAAGAGCGTCCGCAACTGTACCTCGCGCTCCAGTGCTCTTGGAACGTCCTCTATCACCATGTCTGCCTTAGTGTCCCTCGTCGTCTCAACTTGGATGTGGAGGCTCCTCTGGCACAAACACTCTCATGAGCATCAATGCGTGCGAGGATTTGGCAGAGTACGTACAGGGTCGTCCTGGGTCCCGAAGCTGCGACGTCCGCCATATCCGCTCGAGTACCGCGGTCGGCTGGAGAAGGACATAGGAGCGTTGTCTGACTGGGTGACCGAGAGCGGGAAGGACATCATGGCCCCCGAATTGCCCTCACGCAAGGGGCGTCGCGCATTCAGGGTAGCAAGCATCGAGTTCAGGAACACTGAAAAGGTAATCAGTGTCAGGGCGCACAGAACAGGATGGCAGAGTCGAGCGTGGGGGTAAAGTACCTACACTTAGGAAGAACGAAATAAAAGGCGATGAAGACGAAATTCGTGGGCATACTGGCATACTACGGGGGGCGGTCACTTAAAAAGAGCTCTGAGCGAGGTGTGAGAAACGTACGGTAATGAGGCATAAAAGTGCACACAGGCTGCGTGATAAAGATAGCAATGAGGTCAAGAGACTCCACGGATCGTCATAAGCTCACCTCGTGAGAGCACCCGTGTTCACGCTGTAAATCATGAGAACACGGACCGTAGAGTCCGTCCTAGAAACGGCGCAATGCCAATGAACGATGTGACTATCATCAGGATCAAGACGACGTACTTCGAGAACCCCGTCCTTCGCCGCGCAAGTAAGATGCACATAGACGCGGCGATAATGAGGTCGGCCACGACCCCTGCCCCTAATGCCACGTAGAGGATGTCCTGATCCACAATCAGCTAAGCAATTTGTCTTCCTTGCTGATTGACGCACTGAGATAGTTGGGAGCGCCGTAAAGGAAGGCAGCTGAAATCTGAAACCGCAAGGATTGGTTTTAGAGCTGAGGCAATGCATATCAAACCGTCATACGCTTTAACGGGAAACGCTATTTCGAAGTTAAACAGGGGAATTTCACGATATGGCTGAAGGAACGTACCGATGCTACCGCCTAAGACAGCGCGACTATCAGCGTGCCATGCCAGTCTTCGAACATTCAATGTACCCACCGAAGACCGTAAGGGAGGATACAATCTGAACGCGACTGGGTTAGATGGCTCTTGCGAAAGAAAACAAAGCCGTCTCACAATCGCGGTCACTAGCAGCCAGTTTCTATCGCCCACTATGTGTGCATGTTCACTTCAACAGTGGGTTTGAGGATAGTATACGGACACGCACGTCTCCAGACACGATGGCAAAATACTCTGAAGGTGGATTCAACGACAGTGTGTGCAGCAATGGCGAAATATACGCACGCTCTGACTGTAAGATCGCTCACGCCAGTCACTAAAATCTGAGCCTGTCAAACGTTACGATGTCTATTTTGTACGTTGGTCGCGGCTCTTCGAGCGGTTACACACCAATATGCTCCTGCGCAGGGTAAGCGCCATACACAAAATGATCTCGAGGGGCACTCACCACACGAGAACTTCCAAGGCTGCCGGGTTGGCAAAATTGATGACTGCGTAGAAGTAGATCGCATGCACTACCAGTGCCAGATGTAAGCTATCCAGAATCCTATACTCGTCATCAGGAATCTGGATTGTTCATCGGAGGAGTCGCGCGCACTGACCACAAAAAGAATACCTGACATGGGAAGTCAGAGGAGTTCCTAAGACTCGGCAGCATATGCCCAACGTACCAATCCCTTCAAGAACCCCGGATCCATCTCGTTTCGCTTGTAGTAGATGAAGGTCTGAACGACTGTGATCCCGTAGAAGCTGCATTTTATAGTAAGCGCCATGGCGGTAAATGAACGGATATTAACTTACCAAGAGGCGGCCACAAGCCCTGCGCAGAAGATAGACGGTTGGAATAGGTACGAGCTGTGAACGTCATCACGTACCCAAGAACCCCGCGCCGAGGGTGTCATCGAGCGACAAAGGGGGCGTTGGAGCGGTGGTCATGGCCGGCAAGGAGTCGGGTGGATGTGAGGGGGTCAAAGACAGCCAGTCGAGAGAGCGTCCGCCTGCTATCTATACTTAATCTGGCCCTGAGGATGAACAAGGTTGATCCACCCATGGTGGACTTTCGGAGCCGCGGCCGTGGGATCTCCACACGGACAGAGAGAGGGAAGCTGCCACGCTGTGGAAGAGAGGTCATGAGAGAAGCTCATAAGACCACCAAAAAGACTCACGCGTGAATGCGTAAAGCGCCATTCGCCGCGGAGCAACGGCACCGCGGTTCAGACGATAGTTCGGTTGGATTTCAAGAAAACCCCTGAGAAAATCGCCGAATGTGAAGGGATCCAGCCTCTTGGGTGTACAAGAATACCAGAACACATACGCGTACGAAATATACGCGCATATAATTGGCTGATGCACGCGACGCATGTCGTGACCATGGCTTGGGCAAAGTCTGACTAGGGGAGACCATGACTATGGGGGTTCTCGTCAAGCGGAAATGGGCGCTTGACAATTGCGGAGTGACGATGTCCCACGCTGAACTCGATCGCGCGTCTCTAACTTCCTCTCGCTCTCAACAATCACATATCGACTGCTGGAATCCATATGTTCTGCTCAAAGACCATGCCCATGGACTACTATGGACACGTCAGTCCTCGCTCACAAGGTTGTGACAAGGACGGCTCAACAACTTTCCAACCCACCAACCTCATGGCCTCAGGTCCCGTGTGCAGCCGTGGTACGTCTCAGCTTCCCCGCGTCCTGCGATTCTTGTCACTTATCCCACCCTTCCACGATAAGCACGGCCAATCCACTTGTCCCGAAGGAACCGATGAGAATCCTTCCCCACTGCGGCCAACTATAGCATCGTCGCAGACAAGAACATCTCGGAAGCAAACTCTTCAATAAGATTAGCTACTGTACGACGCAATGTTCGAGGGTGCACTACAAGGGTGAATATCGTATCGAGGCTAATACTACAGAAGACGGAACCCTTAGCATTCACGGCTGCGACTGGCCCTTGGCGGCCCACACAACGCAGAACACGGCTACGCCAATGACGCCGACGAAAACAATGACGATGACGGATATTATCAGGACTTTCTGGAGGAGCGTCATGGTGAGTCTTCACGTCGATCGCACAGCACGGCAAAGTGCTGACCTGATGTCGCCGGAACCTATCGGATGGGTCAGAAGCCGTGGGGTGGCGGCGAACGACAAACGACTCACCAATTCCTCTGTTCGTGCGATTCGTGGAGCAGGCGTCGGGAAGCTTTGAGCGGAGAAGGGCGAGGGAAGGCGCGGTGCGTACGTACCTGACTAAATGAAAGCGTGCTGAACGCCATCGAAGACGGCCGCGAGTCCAAATCGTAGCCGAGATCTGCCCCGCGCCGCGGTCAGCGTCGGTCGCGAATACGAAACAGCAAGGCTATCTGGTGCGCACCTCCAATTAGCGTCGGCTTCCGCGCCGTCTCTCCCCTCGCGATTAAGCGTTCGGTCTCTTCCACGTCCATCTCCTCCTTCAACTTCGCCATCTCGAGGTCCCCGTGACTGGGGGGTGAATGGGAGGGAGAAGGGGAGCGTCGGATGGAGTCCATGGAATAGATGGAGTCTTCGGGCTCTTGGACTTGGATCGTCGGGACACGTCCTTGCCGTGCGCTGTCCAACCCAAGCATATGAGAACTGAAGACATGATGCGCTCGTGCGGACAGATCTACCCTGCCATGTCGTCACGGTGATCCAGCCCACAAAATTCGCCGAAACCGGATGGTGAAGGGCTAGTACGAGAAAGGACGTCGAGGGCGAACCGCAAACCGCGGGGTGCGGGAAGGAAGTAACAGCGAACAGACACAGGACTCGCGCAGGCCCCCATCCCCGCGCTGATATACCCATCCGCACTAGCGGGGCACCGCACTCTGGCCTCCTGTGCGTGCGCGCGCACGCACGCCGCTGCGAGGGCGGTGTCGGGCGTTCCGACCACCGTCCTCAAGCCCGAGGAATCCGTGGCGGCTTCGGCGGTGTGCCACTGTCAATATCAACGTCTCTCCTGTCGGGACGGCTTGACCCTCTTTTGCGGTCCCGTTGAGACGTGGCATGAGGGGACAGAGGACGCGGATACCAAGGGCCAAGGCCGGCAGAAGCGGAGATGCGCGCAGGCAGTGTGCGGTTCTGACAATCGGTGGGAGTGCGGGCGCGTGATGCGGGCGCGCGCCGGTGCTTCGTGTCGTTGATGTAACTATATACCTACTAGTACTAGATCTAGAGTCCCTATACCAAATCATTTTCTCGTATCCTCTACGACTCTGTCATACTGCAGGGCGTTGGAGCCATAATAGCACGCAAGATGCCATGATATGCTGCGATCCCAGCCCAGCCACGTGCGTGCTGGGCGTAATTAATTAGAACACCGTATGCGACTGCGAGCTGCGCAAGAGCACCACTGCGTAAAGCTTGGCCGCGTGAAGGTGGCATGCTGAAGGTCTGTGTTGTCAGCCTGCTTCCAGTACACTCGATCATGGATGTGTAGCCGAGGTTCTTGGGGGGTAAAATAGGTGATACAGGGGGTATGGAACGGACCTCAACAAGATTGGGAGGACCCCGGGAGGGTGACTACTAGTGTAGGTGTTGTGAGTACAGCAGAGGCGCATGTGCATGCAAGCGATGGTCCATATCTCCATGAACAGGGTGATAGAGTAAGACGTGGATGATGTCCGACATGGCTCCCAGGCCCCGAGGTTTGGCGAGCGATCTCTAGCGTGGATACAGTAGGAGGGTAGGGTATGGTGGTTTTGCCGCGGACACGCGGCCTCGTCGTCGCATGGAGACTAAATACGAGTGAGATCTGCTGTCGTCATGGTGTATGGACGTAGTGAATTGCAATTATCACCAACGCAATTGCGATACCGATGATTAGGGGAACGATTGAGACCGCAATACCCAGCAAGATGCGGTGCTACAAGGGGACGACGAACATGAGTGAATGCGGAGGAATTGGAGATGACAATCAAAACTAACGAAATTTTTCGCTATCCTGAAGATCCGGGAGAGTCGGGAGGTCAGCTTCCGAGCCTGCATCAACGAGTATGAGCTATTCGGAGACTCACCATGAGAGATTTGGTGACTGGATGAGAATAGAATCCAGATGTCATGCGGTGGACACTCCCCATGGCAAAAATACGCACTGTATATCTGGACTGGTGGGCAGCTGCGCTGCGACGCGTCTGAGTGCTCAACGTTTCGGTTTCGCTGGGCTCTAGGCGTCCCCGTCAGTCGTCCACATCGCTCTCCAACTTGACTACCACCACGCACCCAATGTGAACCTTTTCTTGTGCAGCCTATTCGACCCTCTGCTTCCTCCATGCACCTCCGGGGTCAACAGCGCCTTGTCCACGCCGCGCTGCGCCTCCAGGTCCGAGTCCCGCGGGCTCATCACGCCAGCAGGTATCTGCTCCTGCGCATGCGCCTGCCCGTGCCCGTAGTACCCATACGCCTGCCCGTGCTGTGCCGACCAGTCCGCGGCCTCTTGATGACCGGTCGGGGGGTAGGGGCGCGAAACGTCGGGCTGAGCCTCGGCGTCCATGTACTCGACCTCCGCGTGCTGCTCGTAGCCGTGATGCTGCGTGTAGTCGAGCGTCGGGTCGAAGCCGCGCTCAAAGTCGAGCCGCATGAACGGGTCCTCGACCCCGTCCGCCGCGGGCGAGTGCGCGGGGGGAAAGTCCATGTGGGGCGCGAACGTGTAGGAGGAGGAGGCCTCGGAGGGGCCGCGGTGCGCCCCAAAGGCGGGCTCATGTAATCTGGGGAGAGCCAAGGTCAGCGCTTGCGCGTACCGACTCGATGATAGGTTTGCTACCTATCCATGACCTGCGGACGAAGTTCTGGGAGTCTTGTGGCCGTCGAGGGGGTGGGCGACGAGGCAACCAGTTCAGGGAGAGGGTGCCTGTGCAGGAGAGGGCGAGGGCGAGGAGGGAGGTGGGCGGGGCGACAAAAGCACCGGGCGAGAAACTGTGCCCAGTGTGCGCCCCACTTCTATAAGTACACGATGCTTGGTCGCGGCAGGCGCGCGTACCACGGAGCTGCGTCCGCGTGTCGGAAGGAGCCCCTGTGCGGACGGACGCGGCGTCGCGCCTCTGCGCCATCGCCACACTGAAATTGGCCCGATCGAGTGCGCCACCGTCGCGCCGGTATTGCCAGCTCTCGCCCCGAGGCGCGATCGGGGTCGGTGGAGGGCTCTGCAACGGCTGTCTGTCATCCTGGATGGGCTGTCCGTGCCGCGAGAGCCAAGCGGTCGGCACTTTGGCGGCACTGCCAACGCGAGTGGATGTTATGAACCGATGACGCTGGTATAGACGTGTGATGCCTGGTACGGCACTGGACGGCTGGAAGACGCCGTAGGCCACATTGCCGCGCTCTCGAGAAGGACGGTCCCATGCTGGATGATGACGTCTCGAGAGTGCAAAGGGGGTTTCCAGCCCTGCGACAGATGCGGTCTCACCGCGCCGCAGCGAAACGTCAGTACAGGATCAACAGTTCTGGTGATTGCTTGGATCCTCACCTGAAAGCTAACACAATGCGCGTATGCGAGCCGGTCATTTTGCTCTCGGAATAGTCGGTCAAGTTGGCGGGTATGACCAGTGCTTGTTGTGCGGCTGGGGTATGCTTCCTAGCCTGCCTAGGCGAATTGCCAAGACGGCGGGCCTCGCATCCGCGGGAAGAAGACCAAAAGACGGTCTTCAGACATTGCAGTGGGTGGTTGAGAGGAGACAGTGATCAAGGAGGCAAAAGGCGAGAGGCGACCTCAAGCTTGATCAATCAACTTTCGCACTGGATCACCGGGCTTGATGGCAAAGGCGCCGAGTAACGCCACAACCGGATGGCCATTTGCGCAACGCTTGTCCCAGCAATAATACAGTAGTTCCTGAAGAGAATGAACACGTATTATAGTCCGCTTCCATACGCCCGAACACATGGAGAGCCGTATGGGAGAATATATCGACTGGGAATTAGAACTGCGCGCATGGGATATAACACAACAACGGCTCCGCCAAAGCCGAGCGAAGACGTACAAGACATGAGTCGTGGTCGTACGATCCAGGAGACAGCGGAAGACCAGGGATGAGGATGCTCAGCCCTTTGTGGCCTTTACAACGGACACAACGATGATGATAATGATAATGGCGATTGCGACGCCAATGATGATCCTCATCTGTACGAGAATGGACCATGCTGAGCATATGAAGACGGGAATGAGTGGAAACAACCGACCTTCATGTCCTTCCACCTAAGCATTCGAGACAAACAAATAGATCAGAGGCCGCATTCGGACATGTCAACAACTGAGCACATACCACATGTTCTGTCATCCGAGGCACGTCAGCGCAGCTCAGCATCAACTGGACGGGGGACATACCTTGCGAACGCGGTTCGCGCCACGGCGGAAAGTCTGCGCAGAGACAGCAAGGTTGTCTGAGCAGAGTTCGCCCGTATTAGCAAACGGTCTCACGCAGTGGGGCCATGCACCGCGCAGCAATGCAGCGACCCCCGATATCGCACAAGCAGAGAGAGGGGTACGCACCTGTCTTGTCCTGCAGCTGGTCCAGTCGCTCGCCACGCTCCGCGACCTTTGTGATGTTGTCCCTCATGATGCCGACGGTGTCGTCAATCTGCGCTTGGATAGCAGCAGTCTTTGCGTTTCCCTGGCCAGCCGGGTTCGAGGAGGAGCCGCCACGCGGCAAGTAGGGGTCATACGGCTCAGACCTGGAGGACGGCCACGATGTAAGGCGTGGGTGGAGGTGGTGTAGGGAGCAGGCAGCGGCAACCGAAAGCAGACCAAGTTTAGCACTCGGCAACAGGAGGCGATAGGGAGAGGACGTACATGGCTGGGTGAAGGAAGAAAGGGCGCGACCAGGCACTGAGAATGAGCTTGCTGAAGGAGAAGGGGCTGCGAGCAGCGACTGACCGAGTTATCGGAGGAAGAGAACGGGGACGGCGTCGGTAGTCGTGAGGGAGGTGGTCAAGCTAAGGCCGGTACGCGGCTGGTGACGAAGGCGCGGCGGCGCAGGCCAAACACGCACAAGCACCCGGGCCCCGCATCGCCCACGGCCGTGCCTTGGGTTCGCCCCTCCTCGACCGTCCGCAGCCCTCCGCCCGTAATCAGCAATGACCAGACAGATAGATGCGCGCGGGTTCCACCCGGCCGCTCATCATCTTTCGCGTTCTGCATGCAGGTGCACCTTCAATGACGCATATTTTTGCGGGCGCCAACGCACCTTGATCAAGTCTATGTGCTGTGCGTACTTCGCGAACGTCCCAAGCAGCTCCTCAGAGCTTGGCCTGCTACCCGGCTCCAATCCCCACATCCAAAAACCCATTTCCACGTGGCTGCATGGCGCGCTTTTAAAGGACAAGCAGGGTGAGAGCGCGGTCGGATAGGTCGGATGGCTTGTTCGTCAAGATATCAGCACCGCCATGCCGCACCACAGGTCCCGGCTTGCTCGCACCGAAGTGATGATTTCTCGGGTGAAATAGAAATAGGGCAGCAGGGAAGGCCGATCATCGTAGCGGCACAGTGAGTCTAGTCTTCGCTCCTGAGCGAGCTTTTCTCCCGAGCTTGGCTTTGAGGTTGTTCATAATACTTACCCACTCGGAAGCGATTCTTCGAAAGGAGAGACCGTAGATGTCGACAGCGAGGTGGAAGATGGAGCCGCGAAGTGGCCTCGATCTCTTTGACTCCTTGGTGGTTCAACAAGCCGCATCTAAAGACAACAAAAGAACAGGGGCCCGACAACAGCAAGAGGATGATCGACTGCATGTTGCCACGTCTCCGAAAGGTTCACAGGTTGACCTGGTGGCCCAGCGACTTCGTTTGCCGTAAGCTCGTGCACGCCATAGCACATTCTCCCTGCCCTTGTCTCGGGCCTCATAGACATTTTCAAACGTCCTAGAGGCAGAAGGGCCAACGGAGAACGTGAGAGTATTTTCGTTATTTTTGTCGACTATCGAGAAGCTCATCACAGATCTATGCACGCCGGCGCCTTGTCTCGTTGTTTATCATCGTCACATATCTATGTATTGGCCGCACAGGCTGCGGTGCAGCTCAAGCAAAATGGAAGTTCTGCAAGCCTTCTCGGCTGCTAGTGAGTAATTGATCACTAACGTCACTTCTACCATTTGCACATACATATATCTCCAGTTGCTGCGATTTCGCGAATATCACGTACGCGCCATGCACTTCCGGTCATCCGAAGTGAGTCCGTTGCGAACTTCTTCGGACAGCATTCTTTCCGAGCGGACCGCTCGGGACCCTGTGGGCCGCCACAAGGCCCGCCCTCTGCGGTCCAATTGCACTGACCTCTTACGACGTTACTCAAGCAGACGGTTCCTCACTCGGAGCTGAGATCGGCTCTTACGGGGCCCGACGGCGTCAGGTGCTGCACGGGACTGGATCCGTCTGCAGCCGTAGCTGTGAGTGCTCTCCCCCACATCACGCAAAGGCCTGACATTGAGCATTATACAGGGCCGTTATTTTTAGGCCTGTCCATGTGCAGTGGTCAACACGCTTCTGCAATGTCCACGTAATTGAGCGGCCCGTCCGGGTTGTATGGGATGTCGATACTCTATCTTAGTCAGCGGCTCCATCCGAGACTGGTTGAAGGCTGACGTCAATCATGTACGTTCATCATGCATTATAACTGCCTGGCTTTGAAAATCCTCACTCTTGCATGCTCCTGTTGAACGGTGTTTTGCCGGGCATATCCACTCTAGATATTACGTCTTTATGTCGCGTCTGCGACACCCTCTCTACCATCCCCAAGTAATTGGCATTGTGTTCCCACCGATGCATCACGCTGCCAGAGATGGAAGCTCACGAAGCGACATAAACCAAGTTGTGACCCCCGTTGGAAGTTGGGTCCATCAGACCCGTGTATTGAGCTCCACTGTTTTTTCCGCATCTTTCCCGCTCCTTCGTCTCGCGTTCATGTTCTTCCACTGACCACGTTTGTCGGATGTGCGCAGCTCTCTCCCTCCCCTTCTCTCTAACAATACCGAGGCGGTCCGCCGACGGTCCGTGTCGGCCCTCACGGACTTATGCAAGTGGCACACCAATGAACGCGCTTGGGGGGCACTCGCCAGGATGCGTTTGCACGGACGGTGATGTCAGTACTCACCCTCGTCGTATTCACCCTGCGGATAAACGGCATCTTCGAAAGACAGCCGATTCTTCCGCACAGTCTAGCCCTGTTCAGGAAACATGATGCGCGGTGACGCGCTAGCCGATGAAGAGCAGCATCTGGGAAGTATATAAGCACGAGGAGAGCAGAGGATGGACCTCAGACTCGAAGCCTCACCTCCTCAGCCTACAGAGACTCGCCTCGCCTAGTCATGAAGTGGTTCTCTGCCCTCGTCGCTTTCACTGCCATCCAAGTCGCTGCGGTCCTCGTCAGTAACGCGTCGAATTTTCTGCCCCAACATCCTCGATGTCTGACTATTAGCAATTTACACAGGCTGCTCCTACCACCCTGCTCAAGCGCGCCTCGGTTCATGAGACCGCTACGCTTGGCTACGCTGCTGGGTGAGCTCCCTCGAGCATACTGTTTTGATGCTCTGCTGACTGTACATCGCTGCAGTACCACCGGCGGTTCCGGGGGTTCCACCACCACCGTCACGAACTACGACGACCTCGTCGCCGCGGTCTCTGGCAACGACTCGAAGATTGTCATCATCTCCGGCACCATCACAGGCGACGATGCCGCGGTCGTGAAGGTCGGCTCCAACACCTCCCTCCTCGGCGCTGCCGGCTCCCGTGCGTGCACCCCGCTGCCAGTGTGCAAACGACGACGCTAACGGCCCTGCAGAACTCATCGGCATCGGCGTGCGCGTCCTGAACCAGTCCAACGTCATCCTCCGCAACCTGAAGGTTTCCAAGGTGCTCGCGCCCACCGACGCCATCGGCATCCAGGCCTCCTCCAACGTCTGGGTCGACCACGTCGACCTCTCCAGCGACCGCGACCACGACAAGGACTAGTGCGTGCTCGGCCCACTCGCAGGCGCGCTCGAGCTGGCTGACACCCCCCGCTTCGCAGCTACGACGGCCTCCTCGACATCACCCACGGCTGCACCGGCATCACCGTCACGAACTCGTACCTGCACGACCACTGGAAGGCGTCGCTCGTCGGCCACTCGGACAACAACGGCGCGCAGGACGTCGCGATCACCGTCACCTTCGCGCTCAACCGCTGGGTGAACCTCAACTCGCGCACGCCGTCCCTCCGCTTCGGGCACGGGCACATCTTCAACAACGTCTTCGACGACAACAACGACGGCATCAACACCCGCGACGGCGCCCAGGTCCTCGTCCAGAATAACGTCTGGACCGGCACCGACAAGCCCCTGTACTCCACCGACGAGGGCTACGCCGTCGCCACCGGGAACGGTACGTGTCCCTAGTATAGCCACTGCGCACATATATGCTTACGGTGCTCGTTTTTGCAGATTTCGGCGGCGCTGACAACGCCGCACCGGAGGGCAACTTCACCGACCCGCCCTACAGCTACACCCTCCTCGCCGCCAGCGCCGTTCGCAGCGCTGTTGAGGGCACCGCGGGACAGACCCTCTCCTTCTGAACAAGGCCAGAATAGTCACAACCAGCACGTGTTGCTCGGAATCGTTGTCTTCCTTTGATGTCCTGGGTAAAAATCCTATGCATTCTATCAACATGTCGTGTGTACAGAATGATGTGATATAATATAATGCCTAACAGAACCGAAAATTCAAGAGACAGCTGCAGAATCTATCGTCGTGGAAACTCGCGTGAACGCTATACAAATGTATTCCGTACAGGGTATCCTTGTTTTGGTGAAAGAGCGAACGTCTGTGTCACGTAGAGTGGATATAATAAAATGCAACGATGAGTGAACGGCGAGTAGAACGCGGAAGGAATGGATAACGATAGTTGTCGCAACCCCGGGAGGGAACTCACTGTTTGTCCAGCCCCGCTTCTTGAGAGACAATCGTAAGGAGCCCATCAACAGACTAGCGTACCGACTACTCCTCTTCTTCCTCCTCTTCCTCCATGATGCCACGGAAGGCGGGACCCGCCCGGCCCGCAGGCAACTGGCCCCTACGACCCCCACTGGCAGAGCGCGTTTCCGACGCGTCCCCTCCGAAGACCGACTCGTTGGGCAACGGCGAGCTGCGTCCAGCAGGAGACGAGCGGCCGGCCTTGTTGCGACCGCCCGTGCGGCCCCCAGACGAGCCAACGCCGAGGGTCGCCATGCCCGCCGCGCGCTTCCCCGAGCCGGACGCGCTCGCCGTGTTCGTGCGCGGCGGGGCGCTGCGCGGGGGCGGGGTGAGTAACACCGGAGATTGCTCCGCCTGCGCAAAGGTGGCGACAAGGGAGCTGGCCGAGGACGGCATCTGGCCGAGGCCGCCGACGTACGCCGGACCCTCCTCCTCCTCGTCCACCCAATCGCTCTCGTCGCCCATGCTGAGCGACTGCCGGCCGGAAAAGACGTCGCGGATCCCGGTCGGCGGGTCGGGCGGGTACACGGCGAGGACTTCCACGGTGGAGTGCGCGGCGCGCGTCTGCCACCCAGGCGGCTCGAGCCCCCAGGATTTCTTCCAGCTCGAGCGCCCGAGGGAGTTGAGGTAGCCGCTGTTCGTGCCGCTTGCGAATGGCGTCTGCCGTTTGTGCGCGACGAACTGGGCGGCGCCATGACCGCGACGCGGGGTGTCGTCGAGAGAGTGGCGCAGCGACTTGTGAGGAGAGTTGTTGCGCCGGCTGTCGGTCTCCGAAAGATCGTAGAGGGAACCCGGGCGCGACGACTGTCGTGAATGTGCTGACGACGCCGAGTTCGAGCGCAGATGTGAGACCTTGGTGGAGCCGCCGGGGGTCATCTGGATTTGTCGGACGACTCGTGTCGACGATCCCGAGCCTCCGCGCCGATGTTTCGGCAATGGCGAGGATGTCCTCCCCATATACATCGAACCAGCCGAGCTCGCAGATGGTGACTTGCGATGTCGCGGATGGTTGACGAAGCTGTGGATGGAACTGGGACGGGAGACGAGCTCGTCGAGCTCCGAGTTCGGAGTGTGGCTTCCGAACGAGCGACGGCTCTGATCACTTCGTTGACGAGACACGGATGCAGAATATGACGGAGATTCAAGGACGGGGAACTGCATTGACGCAGAGGATCGGCGAGAGTTGACACTGCTGGACCGTCGAGAGGAAACGGAGGCACGTTTGGACCGGTTTGCGTTCTTGCCTCGTCCTGCAACCTTGCTACCCCGTCCAGCCGGGCGTCCCTTGACCGTGCCTCTGTGGCGGGTGGCGATAGGACTAGAGCCATTGCTATTACGCGATGACGTCCGGTGTAGTGCGAGGGACATGGCGGGATCTTCCTTGCGCTTGCCTTTGGGATCTTCCCTGAACCACCGCTGGAAGGCGGAAAGCAAGCTGGCGCGATTGCGATGCCCCGAACTGCCGACCTTGTTGTTGCGAGATGGGATAGTAGGAAGGGACGTGAGAGTATCGGCCGGCGATCCTGTGTCTGCACTAGGTGACTGGCGTCCGGTCAAGACCCATGGGGAACCGACTGCGGGAGCAGGGTTCAACTCTGCCGGAGGAGGGGTAGAAGACATGGCCGAGTCCTTGACGGCTCGAATTGGGGGTGTCTTGACGAGTTTACTGGACGAAGAGCCATGTGACGCACGAGGTTCATCCGGACTAGCGTTCTTCATCCGCTCCTTCTCCTTCTCCTCCCTTTCCTGCCGCTCTTTCTGCTCACGGACCGCCTCCGCAGATTTCTTCCGAACAAGACCGGCAGCTTCCAGCGCAGTGGTAGCACGTTGCATGATGCTGACACTCCCAGAGCGAGCTTTGCGGCCCTTGGAGCCTTGGTTGTCCTTGTCCTTGGAGCCGCTGGGGGTCGTAGGGTTGGACTTCATCGTCAGTTCGGTAAAAGAGGGAGTTGGCGACAGCATGGGGTTCGGTGAGTCCCGCGGAGGAGTTGCAGGACGGTTGGTGACAGGCGCTGTAGGCGTTGCAGGTATGAGTTGCACGTCCGGAGTCGGACGTAAGGATGCTACGAGGGCCGGTGGTATGGGTGGCCGCGCATCCTTGGAGCGTCCATTTGTTGTAGGAGGATCGTCCTTGGGCGAAGCAGCGCGGACATCTGCTGGTTCACGTCGCGACACAGAAGCTCCTCGAGCCCTGGGACGCGCAGTTTCGACGGAAGCTTCGGTCGCAACGTCGGTCTGCTCTGCTGGCTTCTTCGCACTCTCCTCAACAGCTTTGCGCTCTGATTTGCGCTTGAGCATCCACCAGAGAGCTCCAGTCGCGTCGCACGCATCGTTCAGGACGGAGTGGACGATTTGACCGGTGTCGAGGCCCAAGCCACTCATGTTGTTCAGTAGCTCGCGTTCCAGGGGAGTGGAGAAGATGAGAGGTGCCGGTGTCTGGAGGATGGACGAGAAGTCTTGAGGAGGAGTAGGGACGGACGACTTCTCGAATGTAGCAGGTCCATGGTCCGACAAAGTCGAGGAGACCGAACGACGTTTCGTGCGAACGGGCGTACGAGTGGGGTATGCCGGTGGGAGCCTCGGGTTTGAGCCGTTATCATTGCGAGTGAATGGACGCCGGGATGGGGTGGAATCCGGTGCATCGTCGACTTTCTCACTAGTCTCGTTGAATTCCTCGGGGATAACCTCTGGAAGTTTGCCATTGCTAGGAGGTGGTAGCTGTCCAGTGAGTTTCTGAAGAGTACTTTGTGAGTCGCCTGTGAACTCAGTGATGGTCTTCTCATCAGGAGTTCCCGGATTCGAAGAGAACAGCTCCGAGGCAGCAGAGTGGAAAGTAGCATCCGATGCCGATGAAGCAGAGGGGGGTTGCGGGTAGCGTGCGGTCAACGTTTGCAATTGCGTTGGTGAACCTGGTCTGGAAGGGGAGGGAGAACCGGTCATGATTGAATATCGCTTGTTATCTCGTGGGGGTGGAGGCGCCGTGAACCAGCGGTGATTGAGGATTTGAGCAATAGTCAGTCGTTTCGTTGGATCCACTTGCAGGACATTGGTGAGTAAATCTCGGGCCTCTGCCACAAGTTGTGAGGTTCATGTGATGAATGCTCCTAGGGCAATCTGCCCACAGGAAAATTGGGAAGTGGTGTGCGTACCATCAGAAAGCCATTCCGGGTCCTCAAACACGCCCTCGATCACTTTATCGCGCATAACAGCCTCGTCGTCGTCGTCAAATGGTAGCGTGCCGGTGAGGAGAGTGTATAAGATAACACCGAGTGACCAGACGTCCACCTCTGAACGAAGGACTATTATTGTAGCTTCCGCATAGTCAAAGTAGGAGTGCACACACCTGGCCCCAGGTACTTTTTCGCCATCAACATTTCGGGGGCAGCGTATCCAGTTGTCCCGCAAAACGTTTCCAGCAGGTTGCCCTTCTCGAACTCGCGCGTGAAGCCAAAGTCTCCCAGCTTGACGCGGCAATGCTCATCTAAGAGCACGTTCTCGAGCTTGAGATCCCGGTGAACGATGCCCTTGCCGTGCACATAGGCAACCGCGAGACAGAGCTGGCCAAAGAGAACCCTCGTCTCGTCTTCTTCCAGGCGGCTCTTCTCCACGAGATAGTCGAAGAGCTCGCCGCCGCAACAGAGCTCGGTGACGAGCCAGATGCTCGACTCTGTCGCGATGACTTCATACAGCTGGGTTACGTGCGGATGGTGCAACTGTCGGTGGTGGTGAATCTCCCTGGTGAGGGCGGCGGACATGGCCTTGGGGATTTGCTTGATGGCGACTCGGGTGCCCGTGAGGCGGTGAGTGCCCATCCGCACCTTGCCATAGGTGCCTGTGAAGTCGATGAGCACGGCGCTCGGATGGGGGCATCGTTAGGCGTAACGCTGCGTACCCTCCCCTATGACCTTCCCGAGAGTGTAATTTCCAACTACGCGGATCTTCTGAGAGGAAAGCTCCTTGCCGAGTTCATTATATGCATTGGCAAGCTGGGCCTTGTGGTTCTGAGCCTGCGAAACAGACCCAGTTGGCCTGTGTCCATTGCTAGTGGGGATCATGGCGACATATACAGAGAAATGAACGAGTGACGGAGTGGGGGGGGGTCGTGAAGATAGTCTACAGCGTGTGTGTGTGACAACCCGGGTGCGGTGACGGACAGTGGTGGGGAGGTGGGGAAATGAATAGGAACGAGCAAGGGCGCAGCGATGCTCGCAACTCCTTGCGGAACTTTCCCGCACGTGACTGACTCATCACGCGCAGCAGCCTCCACACCTCCTTCCGCGAGGCTTGATAGCATCTGCCACGAGCCCTTACCAACTTACTCGCAGCACATCGCAACGGAGCGCACGACGTTTCGCATCGACAGCCCGCCCATTGCGGGATCAGTATGTTCAAGTGTGATGTGTCTCATTGCGTATGAATGAACGATGGATAGAAATACAATGCGATAGCCGGAAGATGCGATCTGTAATCATCGAAAAGCCAAGAGAGAGTTTGGTGGGAACCCGTGTCAAACGGCCCCGGAACTCATGATACGCTCTACCTCCAGCTGCACTCTCACACGTGCAGCGGTGCCTTCCGGAGTAGCTCCTCCGATGAGCTGACCCTCGAGGCCATGATATCCAGTTGTCACTCCTTCGTAAAGGAGCGCCAGCAGGCGTATCCATTGCTGACCCCATACTTCGGCCGCGAGTACACCGCAGACATCCAGCGCAGCTAGAGATGCTAGGGTTAGACACATTCACGTATGGTGACAAGCAGCACTCACTACTCAGGAGTTCTGGTGCGACAGGACTTCCCAGCATTCTGGGGTCTTTAAGCATGCGCGAGAAGAACGTCCAATACCGCGGTAGACGCATAAGGGAATCGAGTGGCGAGTGGACCGGGGTGGCAAGGATGTGGAAGTAAACTCGCATGATGCCCGAGACGCGAGTGATGTACTCGGGCAACGATTCCTTCTCGTCTGAGTCGCGATATCCTAAAGCCTTCCGCCTGGCAGCCTGCGAGAACGGGGTATCGTCGGCGTCTTTAACGGGGACGGCAATAGGTACAGGCCATCCTCCCGCGCGCTGGCAAAGTTTGGCCCAGAAAACGTGGGAGAACCCTTCCAGTGTCATCAACATGTTTGTCGTGACTCGTGCCAAAGGAATGGCACTCTTCTTCTCTGCCGTGACTTCCGTCTCCGCCTGCAGCAGAATGGCTTTCGCGAGGGACGACATGAGAGCGATGTACACCTTGGGATGATGTGGATAAGGAGGTCGAAGCATATTGGCAATAGCATGAGACTAGTTTCAGAATGTCAGTACTATTCAAACATAGACGCAAGTTCCTTACTATCCGGTTGATCTCTTGGTCATCGTTGGTGAGTTGTCCAATCTTCGGCGTTATAGCACGCCGTCCGGCGCTCCAGAGGGGTTTCAGAGTAGGATCACCCTTGACGAATTTGACGGCCTCTTTGACATTCTACGCCAACGATGTTAATGACGACAAGTCCCGGTAACAGCAACTCATAGACATGCAACGCACCTTCAATTGTTCTCGGGCCAATTTCCAGTCCTCGAACGCAGTAGTGTTGCCCATTGCGTGGCGTTGGTCCACTTCAGCGGCCTCGCGCTCTCGTTGCACCTTCTCTGCTTCCGCCTGCTTCCGTTTGACCTCCTCCTCTTGTTCCTTCTGCTTACGTGCCTCCTCCTCGACCTTGCGCTTGCGCTCCTCCTCCTGGCGCTTCTTCTCCTCTTCTGCTCGTTGAACGCGTTCTGCCTCTTCCCGCTTCTTGCGTTCTTGCTCAAGCTTGACACGAACGCGATCCTCTTCAACCTTGATAACCGTGTCAATGCGTTCCCAGAGTTTTCGGTCGCGTTCCTTCCACTGTTCACGGAGCTGGCTTTCTTCCTGCTGCCTCTTGAGGTTCATGGCGGCGAGTTGAGCCTGGACTTCCTTGACCTGCTCTGCGTGCAACTGGGCGCGTCGCTCCTCGTCCTGAATACGGCGTTCGTTACGTGCTCGCATGCGCTCGGCGCTCTCATGAGCATGCTTCTTCCGAGCAGCACGCTGCGGAGAGCGTCAAGTCGTGATAAAAGGAGGGGGCATGAAACATACGAAAGAGTCTTGACGAGTTTCCTGTTGCCAATCTTCGTACGGGTCATGGTGGTTCAGGTGACGCCGAACACACGACAAATTGTCTTCCACCATCCAGCGTTCTGCCAGTGTCTTTCGACGCGTTGATTTGCTACCGGTTGGATTAGAAGCAAGGGGGCATGCACGGCCAAGTCAGACTCACGGTGGCTCCGACTCCGACTCCCCTCCGTCCAAACTAGAAGACGAGCTCCCCACGTCCGACTCCAACTTCGAGCGTCCATCTTCGTCATCCTCAGAGGAAGAGTCTGGCGAGAGTCCGAACGTTGAACGCGGTCGGTGAAGCCTATCCCGTCTCTTAAACCTCAGGGCAGGATTTAGACTAGCCATTTCCAAAACGTACCTGAGGCGCGACGAAGAGGGTGGCGGTGACTGGGACGGGGTACGGGGGGCAGCGAATTTCATGCTGAGCGCGACAGCGAAGCAGCACGATGTATTCGCTGACAGAGAGGGAAGACGTGGTGGACAAAGGTGACGGCTGCAGCACGCAGTTGACCCCGCCTCGTGCCTCCGCCACACTGAACGTCGGATGCCACGTGGGAACAGGCGCTCGTCTAGTGTGTCGCCACCAAGCGTCTCCCGGGACCGGCCCGCCCGATCCCGCCGACCCCAGGAGTCTCCAATCAATTCCGAAGCCGGCGAGTCGGCGTCGCGCGACTCAAGCATGCCATGACTGCATCCCTCACCAGTACCCATGGCCCCCTCCAAGCCACTCTTAATTCTCAGACGTACCACCACACCCCTCCCCATCCATGACGGCACCCCCTTGCTCCCGGCTCCAGCTTCCAACGGAGCTCTTACGTCAAATTGTCGCCGAATACGTCCACTGCGAGTCGGTCCTCGCGAAGGAACGAGCACCTCATGGACCCCGAAGAAGCTACAAACCTGCGTGGAAAGTGGTTCAATCGCTGAGCTTGGCCGCCAAAGCGCTGCGTCAGCTTGCCCTCGAAGCATGGTTCGAGGTGTACTTTGCCCCATCTCCAGAGGCCCTCCTGCAAGCTTGGCCGGAGTGTGGTTCGTGGACGAGGTGGGTCGCAGCAGCAATTAAGTTCCGTGTCTGCACCGATTTACAGATCTATCAGAGAGTTGCATTGCGTCGAGCTTGGGACCGACCTGCAGGCGCCGCCCTTGCGACACTGGGACTACAGAACGTTTCATCGTCTCCGCAAGCTACGCGTGGACTTCGACCCCGCCCAATCCAACGCATCGCTAGTGCTGCGCTTCGAAACTCCCCGCTATATCACCTCGCAGATAACAACACTCGAGCTATTTGACATCTCGTGGCCATCTCCCAAGACGTTGGAGGTGATAGCCCGGGCGTTCCCCAACATCGAAAACCTGAAGCTCGCACAAGACCTTATATGGTGCAATCTCTGCAACATTTGCCGGTTTGCGACGTTCAAGGACCCACCTCCTGCCGAGATTTCGTATGACAAAGTCGTTGGGCTGCCGGTATGTCGTCATGCTCTGCGCCGCATACATCTACCAATGGTCTTGGGCAGACACACTACGCGACGTACCTCAAGGCTCTCATCCGCCTGCACACGTTCACGCTGTCCATCGTGTATGGTCTGGGTGGGTTCACGTCCCTATCAAAAGGCAACGAGAATCTGTGGACCGGAGAATGCGACGCGTGCATGGACATCATGTACGCCATTGATGACTTTCGGTGCGACTGGGTCGAGCAAAAGAAGATGATCGAGCGTCCTCCTGCTCTCAAGCTCGTCAAATGGCAGTTTCGACAAAAGAACGAAATCAATGTTGCTAAGGACGAGGACAGCGACGGTTCTACCCTCTTGGACTATACGGACCAGGTTACCACAGAGCTGGACGAGTGAATGTGCAGTGCGTGTTTTCCGCCACTGTCAAGGAATCACAGTTGATTTATGTTGGTGTGCACACAGGCCACATAATTTACTCCGTTCTACGTCACTGGAACTTCTCAACGACACGATCGCCAGTCCGATATGCATGATACTGGGGTCCTCGGAACTAGAGCATTGAATGGTACGTTCACGAGCACGTCGAACGAAAGCATATTAATGACTTCCAGTCTCAGCATCCTAGTTGTTTGTAAAGCGCGAACAGCGGGAGACTTTGTATCGTGTGGATCAGTGTTCTAATAGATACCCCGTATAAGTTCGCTGCTCTTCCTCCTTGCCTCCCTCGCACGGCCCTTTCAAGCCACAAATGTGAATCCAGTTGAAGGTCCGTCTGTCATTACCTTGTTAGATGAGGGCATACGTCGACGCATTATAAATAGGTTGGCTGCGCTACATCGATGACCGTGTGTGCTCCCCAATGAAACGCGCACATGTGAACGTCCACATATGAGTCTGTCAGATTTCTACAACCGCGGTGCCGGCGTTGGGAGTCTATGGTCACATTTCCCGTCGGATGGGCCGGCGGAGGAGGGCCCGCTTTCTCAGGCTATGGTGCGTGGATCGGTCCGAGCTGCCTCTCAATCAACCTCACATATGATACAGCTCCGATATTCCCTCGTTATCCTACACAATCGTGCTGTTACATCTCACGCGTCATCTGTACACGCCGCTTACTTGGTCGCGTGGGCGGAGTCCGCGGGGGGCTGTTCCAATGCGAGCAGTCGTGAGGATGAGAGCAGGGGGTGATGCACAGCATGGACGATGACATACCGCAGAGGTGATGCCGAGGACGCGGGCGAGCGCGTTGAACTCGTCGGTGGTAGGAACGGCAGCGCCGGTGCAGACTGGACGTCATCGGCCAAGTACAGTGTCAGATGTCGTCGCACAGCGGAGAGGAGCGTGGTGGTACGCACTGTCAACGACGTGCTGCTCGCTCTTGCCGAGCGCAGAGGCGATCTGGCCGTAGGACATGCCTGGGAGACGGTTTCGGTCAATGAGGACGGCGAGATCGATGGCAGCGATGAGCGTGTTGTCATACCCTTCTTGTCCTTGGCAGCGGCGAGGGCAGCGCACTGGGGGTTGGGAGCCATGGCGAAGTGTTGAGTAGACGGGAGGAGCTTGACGGAGGTGGGGGTCAGAAGACGGGTCAGACTGGCTCTGTCGGAGCTCTTGGAGCTTATATAGACAGCAACCTGAGCGGCTTCTATATAACGTGCTTCACGCTCTACTTATTTACGCCGACCAAGGGATCGGATCGACAGCGATTATCTAATATCAACTATCTAATCTATTCGCTAGATTTGGCTCCATGCCCCGTCGTGCCTCCGCTCGTCCCTGGTGATAGTGGGGGGGCCTGTGTTAGAGTACTTTACCACTACACCTTTATAGGCATCGTCGGTCGTAGTAGAGATTGATATTCTTGCAGAGTACGAGTCGCAAGCCACGAGCAACCTCAGTGCGCGCAAAGATATGTCTAAGAGCTTCGAGATCATCTTGCATTGTAATCTTATTCACTTGAAGAGGTTTAAAACTGGGACTATTCCAAATAAATTGATGGCTGAAGTGTAAACTTGTTGGATCTCGTTTAAACGTTCAGACGTTCAAGGCTCGCGCGACGTGACGCGGCAACTTCGAGTCACATGCTTAGGTGTGCATCCACGTGACTGTAGCGCCGAGGGGGGCTCCTGGGGGACCACACATGTGGTGTCCACCGTCCACAACGTCCTCAAACTCCCTTCCTCAAGACTACTGCCAATCTTGTCAACATGGTGAGTGCTCAATCATACCATAGGCTCGGATTCTAGGAGCAGATGCAGCGAGAAGTGGGTGAATTCGGATGGATTGGCTGATCTACATCTGGATGTAGCCCCCCAAGAAGGTCAAGGTCGCCCGGGAGGAGCCTGTTTCCCTCGGTCCCCAAGTCGCCGAGGGCGAGCTCGTCTTTGGTGTTGCCCGCATCTATGCGTCCTTCAACGACACTTTCGTCCACGTCACCGATCTCTCCGGCAAGGAGACTATCTCCCGTGTTACAGGTGCGTTTAGATATATGATTGTGTTACTTCATAGTGTCTCACGGGCAAGAGTGCAGGTGGCATGAAGGTCAAGGCCGATCGCGACGAGTCTTCCCCCTACGCTGCTATGCTTGCCGCTCAGGACGTCGCTACTCGTTGCCGCGAGGTCGGTATTACCGCTCTCCACATCAAGATCCGTGCGACTGGCGGTACTGGCACCAAGACCCCAGGCCCCGGTGCGCAGAGCGCTCTTCGTGCCCTCGCTCGTTCAGGCATGCGTATTGGGCGTATCGAGGACGTTACCCCCATTCCCACCGACTCTACTCGTCGCAAGGTGCGTTTCCTATATCTTATCCTGCTACCACCAGAAACTCAAGAAACGCGAATTAGGGTGGTCGCCGTGGTCGTCGTCTGTGATCGTTGGACTCACAGGCGCACAAAACATCATCTCCCTGGTCGCTGCTACGTGTATTGCTGTACATGCCGGGTGCGAGAGTGGAATGATCAAAGGTCGCTGCACGACGCGCATCAGGCCCTTTGACTTGTGCAAAGGCCTGCCCCGTGGTCGATGCCCATGTTTCTCTAGTCTTTGTGTGCCTAGTGTGTGTGATATGTTGTATTCCATGCTCCTGTATACGATTTCCGAGCTCCGTATAGTGGGTCGATCGGTGGGATGACGGGTCACGGAAGCGACGCTCTGATCCGAGTGACGTAGTTACCAGTTAGTCTGCGGACCTGTTTCACTCGTGGGCACACAAAAGCAGCGGCCCGGCGTCACGGTCTACCTTTTCCTCTGTCTTCCCCAGTCCCAGATCCCCAGGGTTTCGTTAGTCTCCGAGCCGTCGCGGGAGGCTCATGGAGCTCAAGCTTGTCTATCGCAGTCTTCGCCAAATCTCGGACTGGGCGCTGCGCTTCTACTCCGATGTATATGTTGAGGGAGAAGAGAACGTTCCCGAGCATGGTCCTCTCATAATGTGCGTCTGTCCCGCCCCGTTTCTGAGTATCTGGGAGGCCTCATTCCGCATTCCAGAACGTCATGCCACCACAACGAAATCCTTGACGTTGCAACTCTATGTGAGTCCACTTTCGTCCTCCCTTCCCTCCCCGTGCCATTTGGACCCGCGGCTCACTCGCACCGCGAATACTCGTCTGGGGGCAGCGATATCCATCCCGCACGGACGGCCCGTCTGCATATGGGGCAAGTCGACGCTGTTCAAGAACCCGATCGTGCGCCAAGTCCTCCTCTCCTCAGGGGCGATCCCCGTGGCGCGCAACCCGAACGCGACTCCCCCCTCCGAGTCCGCGACCCCCTCCGACCGCGGCAATCCCCCGCACTCGCACGCGAACGACGCGCTCTTCCGCGACACCTTCAAGGCCCTCGAGCGCGGGGAGGCTATCGGCGTTTTCCCCGAGGGCACGAGCTACACCGAGCCGGGCATCGCGCAGGTCAAGGACGGCGCGAGCCGCGCGGCGCTGGGGTACGTCAAGTGGGTGCGGGAGGGGAAGGGCAAGGGAAAGAAGCTGCTTATTGTGCCGGTGGGGATTGTGTACACGGACAAGTCGCAGTACCAAAGCGCGGTGAGTACTCGTTGCATGATGTTCGAGGGGTCAAGACCTGACGGGGCTACGGGCCCGCCTGTGAAGGTTCGCGTCGGATGGGGCAAACCTCTAGACGTGGCGGCTTTTGTTGAGGATGTTCGCGAGAAGAGTGGAGACGAGAATGAGGAGGAGGACTCACGTGAGGTTACCAAAGCGTTGTCCGCGGAGATTGAGAAGAGGATGCTGGCTTTGACAATCAATGCCCCAGACTGGTGAGTAAGCTGCATATATGCGTTCTGAGAGGCATTGGGTCGAACAGGAGGTCGGCTCTAGGGACACGCTATTCGCGGCTGAAATGGCTCGCGACATTTTGTGGGCCTCCGAGCCTCTGCAGCCGCAGGAGTTTGTGCCCGTTTCTCAAAAGTAAGCATCAACCATTGCGCTTAGCATCCACTCCCTGATCAAGTGAGTTGGCTCTAGCTTGATCACCCTGTTCTCCGACAAGAATGCAGCACCCTCGCAAGTCAAGGCTCGTCAGGCCCTCCTCAAATATCATGCGCTGCTTGAATACACGAACATGTCTCATGCCTCACTCATTGACCTGCTCCCTGACATCTCCATGCGTCCAGTGGCCAGCAGTGCCATGCTGCTCGTCGTCCATCAAGTCCTCCGAACAGTGCTCCACCCCCGATTCGTGCTTTTCCTTCCTGTCCTCCCTCTACACATACCCGCGTACGTTACGGGCCTCGTCGCCAGTCGAGTTTTATCAACACCAGGAGAGGAGGAAACTCGCGCCCAGTTCAAGGCGGTCTTTGGTGGGCTCGCGGCCACTGCGGTGTATGCTTCCCTTACCCGCGTCATCGTCAGTCGAGTTGTCGCGAACCTCTCCCGCGCACATATCGATGTCCCCGAAGCATTTTCTCCTCTGTTTGACATTTTGGTGAAGGGCGGGCGATGGTTCTTCGTAGACCAGGGACAGTTCCCCAAAGTCAGGTCGACAGCTGGGTTCTTCGGCTCGTTCTATATCACAGCATATGTGGTGTCTCACTGGCACAATTACTTCGTTAAATGTGAGGGGATCCATTTGCCATCTTTGACATTCGCTCACCCTCTCTCAGCGAACTACGCTCAGTTCAAGCGGCTTGTGGCCTCCGTCAAGCTCTGTCTTGGTGCCCTATCACCCGCTTCCGGTTCCCTCAAGGGTGCAGCTCTTGCGCCTTACACCACGAACGAGATCCCACCACCCAACCCGTACATCCGCCGCCGCGAAGGACAGACAGCTCCCGTTCACATACCCCCCGCGCCGCCGGTGCCCTCACGGGTCCTCATCCGACCACTGCTAGACGCGCGCATGGATGCAACTCGGGCGATGTGGTCTTTCCTCGCAGACTCAAAGTACCTCAATGGTCTGGTGACCGCGAAGATGAAGGGTGAGGCGTGGATGCAGGTCGGACCCGTGAAGCGTTGATACATCTCTGGAGGTCTTCATACTGGAACCTGGCAGGATAAGATCTGAATGTCTTTCTATTCGTTCCTATATCATACATTCTCGTCCTTTGTTTGTAGCACGGGGTTGCAACCCGACGGGACGCGGGTCGTTCTACCTGGTGCGTCCTCTCAGAGTTTACTGTCGCGCCGGATCGCTCAATCCGAACTAAGTACAGCGCCCCCTTTCCACCCAATCTAAGGCGTTGCGAAGCTCGCTCGTGCCATGAGCGTCCAGAACATCGGGCTTCTGCCGACAAAGACACGTCGACACGCTATCTCGCAAATCTGCTGCTTTGCTGATGCTGAAGCGGGACACCCCATGCAAAGTATCACCGTAACCATCGAGCGTACGCTGCCAGCCGGTGCGTGAAGTTGTCTTCATACGTGATTGTGCGGCAGTCGTGCACTTCCCAACAAGTCCGGAGACTGCTTGTTGAAACGTGGCCTTCCCTCAGGCATCGGATATCGCTCACTGCCGTCTCCGCCGCGTTCGGAGAATACAGTGACGAATTTGATCGTCATCATGGAGTTTGCCCGGATGCTGCATACTTACGAACAGATATGCGCTGCGCATTGACATGACGTTGGTCTGTCCAGTGGCGTACTGCTGCCACATAAATTTCACGCCACTAATAAGTGCGGGTTAAAGCGAGGTTGTGAGAGTACATGTCAGCGGAACATGTCGTTGCCTACGCATCGCTGCCACACCACGCCCGTCAACAAGCACAAGATCTTCATCCTTCGGGGACAAAGTGGATCGTGCGGCAACCTTGCTCTGCACGATGCGGGCGCAGTGATCAAATCTTATGTTGTCTAAATGTGTTCGGATAAGTGGCCCCTCGGGGATCCGCTAGCGCAGCGCGCGCATATCAAACACCGCTTTGCGATTCTGACCTTGGTGCTAGTAGCCTCAGGCGTGTCGTTCGCGCACGATGCGCGCAAAAGCCCCATGGGTTCGTCCGGACTCCTGGCGAAGACAGCAATTTGTCAGTTCAAAGTAAGTGCAACACTACATCTTTTTTCGAGGACTTAAAGACTTAGCACAGCCGTCTCGGGCGTGGAAACTGGACTCGAGAGCGAAGGACGTTACGGAGCGATTCGGCACACATCCCTGCGTGAAACGGTCCGAGCCAACCGGATTCGTCGCTGATGTCCGGGCGCGCGCAGTCAGGACAAGCTTTCCACCGCGACTACTACATTCTCCCACCCCACCTCCGCTCCGTCGCGGCGTCACAGTCCACCCCTCCTTGCACGAAGGACGGTCGATGGATCGTTGTTGCTGTGCGGTGCGGTGCTGCGTCTGCCGCCGGGAGCGAGTAGCCCGGATGTGCGGGTTGCCATTTCAAATTGTTCCTTGTAAACCACCGGGCCTAGCGGAGTACGCTGACTGTGCGGGCGGATGTTCCAGCGAGTGAGTAGGCCCGGGTGTGCGTGTCTTCGTTGCGTATCTTCGTTTCAAATCGCTCCGTGCAAACCACCTCCGCGCCGGGCTCAGCGCGGAGTCGGACTCAGTGCCAGGGTCTCCGCACAGTCAGCGCACTCCGTTGTGGTGATCGACTTGCTTTGCGGAGACCCTGCGAACGGTCTGGAGGGTCAGAAGAAGAAGGTAGGTGTATGAGGTGCTCATGCACAACTCTACTTGCGCAGGTAAGCTTCTTCGTGCAGGATGTCCCTATACGAAAGCGCTTACCACCCCAGCCGCAGACCCCGGATAACGAGGCTTGGCCGCAGCCTCGCCGCTCGCGTTGCTGTGTTGCCTGTACCCGGGGCAAGCGCCTTTGAGAAGACGCGGCACGCTGTGCGATGGATTTTATGCAACAGTGGGTGTATACATAAGTACTTGGCGCAACGCCACGGATCGAAGTAGAACACACCACTCCCCGTGGAGGCCCCAGACTCACTCAAGTTCTTCTGTGCGTTTACCTCCTTCTTTGCGTACATCTCCTTCAGTGCGTATGTCTCCTTCAGTTGGTCGCCAAGTCGTGCGCTCACAGCAGATATCTTCTCCACTTTTGTACCCCATGCCTATCCAGATGTAAGTTGTGTTTCTCCGCTTCCTTCCATTATACACAATAATGGACACCATCTAGTCGCACCATCGGAGCAGTATTTGCCTACCCCACGAACGACTCCCACAGCTTGGACGTTGTCGCGTCTTCTCACGAACTTGCCTCCGACTCAATGCCACACTCAGGGAAGCTACGGGAGTTCAGCCGTCGTGCACCTTCGGATGCCGAAACGGCCCTGACATCCGTGCCCATTGCGGCGCCGATGCCTCAATATTCAGGGCCATCGACGAAGGCGAACCCTCTCAAGGCGAAGTTTGTTGACATCGACGAGCGCGAGGTGGTGCGGACGCCCAGCCCAACGCCTTCCGAAGTGCATATACTCAGGCACAAGGCACGTATGTGCGACTGGGGGGTTATTCTCAACTGGCGGACGTACAAGAACCCGCGGAGGCTCTGTAAGTGTCAGCCTCTGGACGCACGCCTGGGTGGTTGCTTATCGGCGTCCGACACCTTTGCAGTCGCGCTCATCGCTACGATCACGTTCATCACCGTCTTCGCGCTGTTCTTGGGGTTCAAGAGCCGCATATCAGAAGTACTGGAACCCTTTACAGAGTGGATTAAGCAGTGCGTGGCTTCTGCATACCCTCGATGCTCCAAAACACTGATGACTGGGCCTGGTGGACAGCCTTCCTGCTGGCTGGCTCATTCCCATCGCTGTGCTGCTCATTCTTTCGTTCCCGCCGGTAAGCATCACTACGCTCCTATCGATTCCCAAACTCAAATCTGTTGTCTGGACCAGCTCATTGGACACGAGCTAGTCAATCTTCTTTGTGGTGAGATTTACGGCCCCTGGATTGGCTTCGGCATTGTCAGTGCCGGGACCCTGTTGGGGGAAGTCGTCAATTACCTGTGAGTGGGTTTTGACCGCACCCAATACATACTCTCTCCTGACCAGCTTTAAGGGTTTTCAAGTACTACTGTACTCAACGTGGGAAAAACTGGGAGCGCGACCAACTTCAATATGCCTTAATGGCGCAGGTTGTGCGCGAAGGTGGCCATTTAGTGCCGATTGTCATGCGCTTTAGTGCCATCCCGAGCCATTGTACGCCACTCCCCTCTCGCGCGCACTTCAAAAAGCTGACGACCGCCCTTACCCAGTCACCACGACCGTTTTTGCCACGTGCGGCATGAGTTTATGGGTGTTTTTCGTTTCCGCCTTGGTGTCCCTTCCCAAGCAATTCGCCGCGGTATACATCGGTTCTGACGATGCAGATGGCAGTGAGTGATAGCGTTCGTCGATGGCTTTTCCTAGAGTCTGACTCGCGCGTTTCACAGAGAGAAGTCCCCTAGGCCAGGCGATCAAGTACGTCGTCCTAGCGATCACCATCATCATCACCTTCGTCGCAGTGTGGTGGGTCAACCGCCGGATGGACCGCGTCAAAGGGCGCGTCGTCGCCAACCGCCGCCAGTTCCGGTACGTCCCTCCGTGCTCCCGCGGAGTCTCCTCGTCTGACCGCCCCCACGGCACGCTCTCAGCAAAGAGAAGCTGGCGAGAGCCCAGGGTCAGCGCATTGAGCGACCCGCCCCGAAGACCGTTGCCTCCAGCACCATCAACATCGACCTCGAGTCCGGAGCCCACGGCGCCGAGGACGGCGAGGGCTACCCGACCCCGCGCTTGTACATCGCCCTATCTTCCACCGACGGCCCGTCTCCTCCCGGGTCCCCGCCGCAAGCCAGGCGCGGGGCTAAGGCCCCTCGGTCGTTCGAAGCTATCGAGCTTTTGACGTCGAAGACGGCGCGTTAAGATCGGGCTTGTCCTGGTGGTGGTCATGCCCGGACGCTGCAGAATGGTTATCTCACTCAAGAACGCCGACCGGATCCGGCACTCGGTACCGTGTTGGGAGTATCATTCGGGATAACATACCTTCGGCGTGTTATCTTGCGGACTTGTTCATTTGTATGTTGTGTGTAATCGACGAAGTTGGTAGTACAATGACGCTGGAATGCTCTTTACTCACGAAATCGATTTTTGGCCGGGGGAGAGAGAGTTGATCCTCGACTCCTACGATGAAGCATGAGCTGATAAGATTAGATTGCGCGAGACACCGATCGTGGCCCACAGTCAACGGGCGGCTACGTCGCTATCTTTTCGTCCAGTTCGCGGGCGAACCAGGGTACCTCCTCGCGGTCGGCCCGACGTCTCAAACCAACGCATCGGCGAATGCTGCACGGGATCCCGTTCCGGTCTCATACATCGTCGAACTGCTGAACCAACGGCGCCCCCATCTGGCGAACACGTACACACCATCCATTCCACTTGCATTTAACCACCTTTTCAGAGATGATGCTCATGACAAGCAGTTCACAAAACTGCAGCATACATCGATGTACTAATATGACCAGTGTTTTATTTCACCGACTGACTAGGGAACACTCCAAATAGACCACCACGAGGCGGTCAGACGTTGGTGGAGGGTACAATATGGACAACATCCGGAAGGTTTGTCCGTCCGCCTTTCTATCTGGATAACCTTACATCGGCGTCTCAAGGTAGCTCATTCAATCTGGCATCTAAAGAAGTCACTTTATCCACCACTTCTGAGCAACGGGCATTTCGATCGGAGCGCCAGCTAGTGCGTGGTTCGTTCCAGTGACTCAGGATCGAGTTCTCTAGCTCAAACTCTCGGATGCATTCCTCGTCGCAGGGAGGTCAAAGCTGTCGCACGGCGGCTAGCCATGCATGCGTTTAGGGCTTTCCAGACACCTCAATCGCGCAACGCGTTGACAATACCACGTCGACCACTCCGAAGTTCGCCTCCTCGTTCATGAAGTTGCAACTCTTCATAGTACTTCTGGAAGTATGTGGTGACGTGTAGGACTCCATGTGCATCCCCGCAAGAACGCGTTCCGTCGCATCCGGAGATGTGAGATCTAGGTTTGAGGGTCAACGACTCGCTCCACCTTCTCAACACTGAGTTCTAGCCCCCACGGCGCCGGCGGTGGAGCCATCAGCGGCAGACGACAGGATGCGTCCTAGCCAAGTTGGCCGTTAGTACGGTACTGAATATTGAATGATGCAGATATACCAAGTTCTGTGGAATGGTACAGATATATAAATCCGGCTCGGCTCTTCGAGACCTCGCAAGAACCTCCCGCCTCCCTTCTCTGCGTCAGTCATGGTTACAGTCACCATTCACAACACACTTGGGGCAGCCTACATCAGTATGCAAACCGCTTTTCCCGCCTGCGTGTATTCTGACAGTGCATCGGATTGCTAGGCTCGATCATTTCTGCGATGTATGTTGCCAAGGGTCGAGAGAAAAGACCTATCCATGCGACTGATATCCAACTCTTTACCAGCTTTTATGGTATTACGACGGTTCAAACGGCAACATACTTCCGTCGGAATTCGAACGACCCAGCTGTGTTCAGGATCTTGGTAAGTGCTCGACACCGTCTATCCGGTTCAAATGATTGGATTTTCGCACAGATCAGTATCCTGTGGTATGGTCACTTTGAAGTGGAACCGTGCATATCTGCTTACTAACTTCATACATCCTCTTAGGGTTCTGGACACGCTTTTGACGATTTTGGTCCGTCACGCGGTGTACACTTACACTATCGTCTATTTCGGCGACCCGATTGTGGCTACGAGGCTTGTATGGTCAGTGCCGAGCTTCTGGCCTTCGATTTTATGCTGACCGAGTGACAGGAGCACCACAGTTCGTTATTTCTTGACTTTAAGCTGTCGTGTTCGCTTGACGTCTATCTGATATGGGTTTTGAAAACGCAGGCGCTCCTGTTTCCTTCGGTGCGTCCTCCAGTGTCACGCAACAGCTTCTGCTGTGTACGCGCAAACATCCGCTGAATCGATACCCCTGCTCTCAGTGTGTCAATGACGCCATTATCAGAAGGTGAGTTCTGTGCTTGATATTTAGTCACACTCTCACACTGCTATCATCGTGCTCCAACGGCTGGCAGCCTGTTCATGTATAGGATCTGGAGGCGTATGTTGCCCCTCTGATTCACGCCACCAGACCTCTGACTGATATCTCCTGCAGTATCAAACAGGAATCTCGTGCTCCTCATGATCTGCGTATGCGGCTTACCTTCTCATGATCGCACTGATCTCGCCAATCTGATGCTACATTCTCTGCAGATAGTAGTGTCTTTGATTGCTATCGGTGCGTGTGTACCTCGGAAGTCATGTGAGGGCTAAATGCTCATCGTGCTGCTACAGGGTTTGGCCTGGGTACGTCGGCTCCCGCAGATGCGCCGTGACGCGATGGCACTGATCATGTATTATCTCCAGCATACGGCATCAAAAGGTGAGTGAGCTGCACCAACGATCATATACTACTGATGGTCATTTCTCTCAGTGTGCAGTCGAAGAACTATGTCGAACTGGAGAGGCTCGAGGTATGGTCCTACCACTATCCTCCGTCGGTGAAGCACGCGAATGAAAGATTGTGTCTTCAGTGGCTGGGATGTGCGGGTCTTGCGGCGCTGGCCTTCGCGGACACCTTCTTCGCGACAGTCCTCTGCTACTTGTTATCCACACGTCGGACGGTAAACAGAAAGTAAGTGCCACGAATAGTTCCAGATTGCATGTGTCGTTCTCAGCACTGTTTTCTCCAGGATGGACAGCATCGTCCGAACACTCATGATCTACGCCATCGGCACGGGCGGCCTTGACGCGTCGGTGCCTACTCTAATCATCACTCGGGCACGTCTAACCTCTCCACGATTTCTCTCAGTGTCTGCGCCATTGCCTGTCTTATCGCGGTGAGTAGAATATCTGGCTCCAGAAAGCATCTCGGCTCGCACTGACATCAGTAATCTTCTCTCCCTTCAAGTACGTGGCCTCTCCCTCGACCTTCATCAACATCGCCATCTACTGGATCCTGCCCAAGCGTGAGCTTCCCGCCGCCACTTGCACACGCACTGCACCACCTGACCGTGCGGACAGTGCTGCTGAACGCCGTCCTCGTGACGTTCAACGCGCGCGAGTCCCTCCGCGACCGCATGGCCGCCCAAAGCTTCATCCACCTCTCCGCTTTGTCGTCCACAGCAGCGGCGCCCACCAGTGCGGGCCCACGAAGGGTGAACGGGATTGTTGTGTCGGCAGTGCCTCCACGGCCCTTCCTCGCGAAGAAACAGTCGGAGGAAAACGTGTTGGAGAACGTGCAGTCTTCCCAATAGCTGTAGAATGTGAAGGGCACGAAGCAAGAAACGAATGTACGATTCACACGGGATCGCCTGGACCGATGTAGCACGAGCAACTGTTGACGTTGATCGGTAGACCACCAGGACTCGCACCAAGGTTGGATAATGTCATGTTTTCGGATGTAAGCGCAACGCGCTGGTATACGTAAACAGCGTGAAGGTCGTGAAGTATCGTAAGGGCGGTCATGAGACCGCAGTACTAGTCATTATGCGCGAGGGCGGGGCGTGTAGCATGCGATGGGGGACAACACATGTCGGGGATAACGTACTCTTAAGCGGCCACGGGGACGAGCCGGACGGAGGGGACATTACAGGCATTACAACAACGGCGACGGACGACGGACAGCGGCTACAGGTGGATGAAACGGGACGATGACGGCAAGAGAGACGAGGGTGGGGAGAGCGAGGTAGATTAGGCACGACGGAACGACAACGGCGAGGATCGGGTTCTAACTAACAGTACGCGACAGGGGAGGGAGAGCCAGAGGGGACAGCGAGCAAGCAGAGAGAGTACAACACCGAACAAATAAGTAGGCGTAAAAAAGGAATAGATATGAGAGAGTACATCAACGGAGGAAAAGACGAAGACGAGACCAAAATAGCAGGATAACATAGTGTAGTAAATGGGAGTCCATGAGGACATTTTCAATCGGCCCTGATGGTTCGTGTGCAAGAGGGCGGGGTATGAAGATGCGAAGATGCCGAACCGGATGCGAAACATCCAGGAAGTTAAACAGAAGATAGGATGGGGACGGATGGAGATGGGGCATGGATAGATCATCACCGAGAACTTCTGGCGCCCCAAGCATTGCCGAAGAAGCTGGAGCGTCGCCCACTGACTGGCCGAGGCGCGTGAATCCCAGCGGCCTCCTCGCCGTCTGCGTCAACTGCGGAAGTGTTGTTCTCTGGTCCAAAGTTGAGGAGCAGGGAGCTCATGCTCCCAGGGATGGCGTTAGGGAGGCTGGGGATTTCGAGCGAGGAGCCGAAAGCGCGGGGGATCGAATCCTGGCTCTTCTGCGAAGGTGCGGCCGACCTATACGGCCCCTGGGAAGATGTGGATATGGAGATATCTAGGGGTGCGGGATTCCACGACGGCGATGGGTCGGTAGGGAAGGTGCTGAGAAGGGCCAAGGAGCCTCTTCGAGAGCGACGGCGTGTTGATTCAGAGGGGCGATGGGAGACATTGTTGTACGAATTGTGGTTGCTGGAGATGCCGGACACGCTCTCGCCGTGACGATTGGAGGCGCGGCTGCGCGGCGGTGACGGGACAGGTGGGGACGGATCCGGCGGGGAAGGGTCGTTGGAGGCACGCTGGCTCGCGTGCGCACTTGCGGGGGCAAAGCTGTAGATCGGAATGCCAATGCGCGGGACAATCGGGCTATCCATGTCTTCAACCTCACTGAACGACACCTGTCGCGAGTGGCGGCTGGATCGAGAGCTCCGGGACGACAGGCTGTGAGCATCCTCCTGTTCTTCCCTAGCTTGCGCGGCCGAAAGTTGCTGGAGAGAGCGGTTGACCTCCTCTAGATCGCGCAAGCTTGTGATGACTCCAGAACTACCAGCGCTTGCACTGAGCCCGATCCCCAGCCCTCCACCGTGAGACGAATCAGAATGGCCAGAGACGGACATATTACCGCCGGGAAGGAGGAAAGCGTCGGTGTGATAGGGAGTGACGCCAGGAATGAGGACGATGGGGCCTCCGAGGTGCTCCCCGACAGGGAATTGTTCCGCAGAGTCGATTGGACGGGGGAAAGGATCTGGATCTGGGAGGCCTTGGAGGTTGAGGTTGGCCAGGCTGGAGTTCCTCGTTGGGTTGCTCGGCACTGTGCCCCACGACATCGCTGGTGAGGGCTGCACACCCATACTACCGGATGGAGGGGCAGGCGGAGATTCACGGGGCTCGGGAAGGGCGGATAACTCGAGTGCCAGAGGGCCATGGATTTGGGAACGGGTGGAGTTTCGTCGAGCGATCGGGCGTGAGTGCGTGTCTGGGGCGGTCGAGGTACTTTGAATGATCGTGCGGTCCGAGGCCACAGGCACATTGCGGAAGAGCGTGGAGCCCGTCATAGAGGAGCCCGGGAGCCCGTCATACTGACCGCGGTGAACAGTACTCGCGCTGGGTCCGGCGACAGGAACGTCCGTGAGCATCAACGGGTTCGGTCCGGGTGAAGCACCGTTGCGACGTTGTCGCCACTCGTCGTCGACTTCCGACGGCTCCTTTGCAACGGCGTACGCATGCTGACTGACCGTCCCTCTTGCGCGGACAGGGAGTTTGTTTGCTTGCTCTAGTGGAATCCATGTTTCGCCTGTGCCTGGGATGAAGGCGGGGACAAAGCCTTCTTGATGAGCAGGGCCGGGACGCCATGCCATGGGGGGCCTTCCGGTCGGGGGAGGGTCGGCAGGGGAGACCCGACGGATGGAGCCGGTATCGGAAGCCACACGAGCGAACGTTGCACCGGAAGGAGCAGGAAGCATAGACGGGGGAACCGGAGGGATGACAGGAGGAAGGTTTACGGCAGTGGCATCACTAGGAACAGTGGACCGAGCGGCTTGCTGTTTCAAGAACTCGTGGTGGGGGACCTCGTTCGGCAGGATTTCGTGTGGTGCGTCTTGGTTGCCAACCCACACGCACGGGGAGTCGGGGTGAGGAGCATACTGCAGGAGGTGAGGCGGCCAAAACTGGTCTGCAGGAGCATTTGTGACGATATTGGGGAAGGTCGATGCTGGAGGCCTTGGTGTGCCTTCGTCGCCTTCGGGCCGAGGGGGGATGACCTTGCGAGAAGGAGGTGCACCAGGGACGATGAGATGCCTCTGTGGCTTGTCTGGGCGGGGCTCGGCTGGATCCGCGTTCGACCTGTTCCTGGATGACTCATGTGGAATGGGGTCACCCACAAAATGGACGGATGCTCCCCGCGATCGTGAACTACCAGAGCTCCCCGATGAGCTACCTGAGCTGCTACGTGATTGCGAGGTGGGAGCGGTGACTGTTGTGGGAGCCGGGGCTGGTCCTCTGCCGAGTGACACAACGGCTACTTGTGAAGAACGCGTAGAACTGGTAACTTGTTCCCTCGGAATGCTAGCCACGAGCGGGATAATCTCCGGTGGACGTGGGAGATTATTGGGAGAGCTTGTGTAACGATCTAGCTCTGCTCGGATGCGACGGTTCTCTGTGCGCATGGCGTTCAGTTCCACTTGCATTTGGGTGACCTGTGGTAGAGAGCGAGGGTATCAGCAATCACACGACAAAACTCTTTTTAAGGCATAGAGTCACCTTACTAGACGCAAAAGATGAATCAGCCAGGTGTATATTGCAGATGATGTAACCATGACACTCACGCATCGCACTCAGCTCGGAGCCTGTCTTGTTCGAGCAATATGTTCCTTTCCACCACCATAGCGATGTCGAGGTCTTTTTGCTTGACATGAGCGTGCCGTTCGTGGGTCGCACGAAGAACCTCGATCTTTTCGGAATCCATGATCCTCTGAGCTTGCAGCGCCTTATACTGGTGCAAGGCGGTGATGGCGTGGCGCAGGGGTTGGTGCTAGCGGGGAAGAGACGGAGACACCGTTAGAACGGCGTCCCGAGCGAAGGTTCACGGGACCGCCCTGTGCAATAACACAGAGATGGCACGACTCACCATGGAGCCGGAGTTGCGAGCCAACCAGACCGTAACTTCTTCGACGAGCGCGTTCACGTCCTCCTCGTCCGTGTCTTCGGCGAACAGCGAGCCCACTCGCCTCAGCAACTCGTTTTCCTCCGTCATCTTTGATGAACCTTCACCCGGGGCCTTGTCGACGTGCAGTTTCTTGATGCGCTCGGGGTTGAATCCCTTGCGGCACATAGGACAGTTGCTGGGATGGACCGTGCGCAGGCAACTGGTTAACATAGGGCGGACGCACACAGCATCAGCACAGGAGCAGCAGATATCTGGAAACCAAGGAGAGGCGACGCTCACTCATAGCAAAAGACGTGCCCGCACTGGATAGCATGTGGAGTTTTGGTGGGTGTGACCCAAGTATAGGCGTCCAGGCAAACATCGCATTGAGAGGAGGGGTGAACGACGAGCATGGCTGCACGCTGGCCTGCGCGAGCCTGAGCGGCCGCAAGGACACGGGGCGGAGAGTGTGGATGGCGGGGAGAGACAAGGTGGAGGAAATTGTGCGCGCCCAATTGTCGACCAGCCATCACAACAAGCGAACACCGAAGCCATTTCCGGAAGGAGCGGTGCTCCAGTTCTGCCTCCGCTCCCAAGTCCGACCCCGCGTGCCCGAATCACGAGTGTCCGCTTAGCGGCGCACAACGCCGCACAAGGCAGACCGCGCATCGAGGCGGGAGAGCGTCGGTAGCGGACACCTGAGCCGGCAGGAAGAGGTGGAAGTCCAAGAGAGGGCTGCGTGGGCGTAGTGGCGCGCCCTCGCCATTATCATGTGAAGCGACGGGGCAGATCGAGGGGCAGATCGAGGTGAAGATCGAAGTAGAATACACGTGGAGGGTCATAACACTAGATCGTTGGCGGACGCCATAGAGGGGGATAACATACAGAGGAGATAGCGAGCGGGCAGGGGGTGAGAGTCTCTATATATCCAGAGGCACTATCGCTCGATTACTTCGAGCCACACTGATTCAAACCTGCACCACAAAACTGCGCCATAATGATCCACAGAAGCACCTGGACAGGACCCTGGGTCAATACGAAGAATGGGTGGGTGTATGATTGGAAGAGCTTACCACACCCACGACTATGCTCAGCGCCAGGATGCGCGTGTTCTTCCACCACATACTGCGACGCACGGTTCTGGCGCCTCGCCTGAACGCCGTGGCCTGGCTCGCCATAGTATCCGTCTTATCAACCAAAAGTTCGATCCGCTCTCCGCGGGACAATATTTGTTCGACATTTTGGACCATAATATCTTTGACTTGAGCAAGCTCAGTCTGGGCGCGGGTGAGCTCGTCCGTGGGTGGGTTGGTGTTGTACTGGGTCATAAGCTGCGCGATAACAGGTCCGAAAGAACCTTGTTGAGAATATGCTGGTGGGTCGGACAGAGATGATGAAGCAGAGGGGAGTGACGTGAACTTCTGCTGCAGCTCGGCGAGGAACGTGAACGGCATTCGCCTGGAAGGACGTTCGTACAATCAAAACCGCGAAAAAAGCGCGCAGAACCACACCGGGAGATAACGCACCGTCCTGCCGCATCGTCGGCCATTACAAGGTAAGTGAACCCTCCCTCCGAGATGTAATGGAACAGGTACTGCTCCCAAACATAAGTGAGCTTGCTGTTGTTAGGGGGAATCTTCGACAAGATGGTTTGAGTGGCTAGAAAAAGTTCACAATGGCTCAGGGTTGCAAAGGCCGCAGTACTAGAAAGAGCATACCTTGGGAGAAGTCCCGTTGTCCAGCTTGGTGTTCGGCCAAGATGGAAGACCCTCGGGCCACAAGAGCGTGAATCTGAGTCGTTGTGTAAGCACCTGCAGCAATCGCGCGTCAAAATCACACACCAGAGACATATGGAGATCGTGAAACGGTGGAATGAGTGCTGGACAGAGGAAGAGATGAAGAGAGAGCGCAAGCCTGCGGCGCGGCACCGTCGCGCCGCCGTTACCATGTACGTCAGCGTCACGTCTTGTAACTCTCGAGTGATGGAAGTAACGTTGGAGTGACCCTCTCACGGGTTCCACGTGGACAGGAGAGCTCACGCGCAAGCAGCACTCCGCTGCCAGCAGTCCTCCCTTCCACCCTCACCTCCACTATGGTACGTTGTCGTCTGTGTATGTCTTTCGACGCCGTTCTCATTGAAGACGTTCTTTTCAGTCCGACTCTGACTCCGCCCGCTCTACCGGCAAGCCCAGTGCCGTCGCAAAGCCCCCTGGTGCCCAGATTCGGTGCGCAAGAATCTATGTTGTTGTGGTCGTAGTTCCAATAGCTCATGTTTGTACTCTTCAGGCGGAGAGCGACTGGCTCGCAGGTGTCAAAGCCCAACTCCACGCGCGCAGCCGGCGCCGGTGGCTCGTCCAACACGATGCTCAAGCTGTACACGGACGATTCACCAGGACTTCGAGTGTGAGTACCAACCCTTCGCCTGGCCCCTGCGAGGTTCTCATGTGTTCAACTTGTGCTCATGTGCCATGCAGTGACCCCTTCATCGTCCTCGTCCTCTCCCTTTCCTTCATTGCCTCCATATTTTTCCTCCACATCTCTGCCAAGGTCATCCGCGCCTTCACCAAGTAACGGATCCACCTTCGCATCTCCAGCACACACGGACTTTCGGAGTATGGCCGTCATGGAGAGAGATGGGCCATGTGGATACCCTCCCACTACACCGAGAGGCCCTGGTACGACGCGCCGTTGTATCAAAATCGCTCGTAGGAGCGTTGCATCTTATTATATTATATCACGGTCGTTATAAGGTCAATTTAATGGTGAGCGTGACCATACCATGTGCTGTCGACTCTACGCAAGCGTACAATACGTCCCCACAACAACGTATGCAAGTGCACGGCCGTTCTCGACACAGGGACCTTCATTTGCCTGCTGGGCTTGAAACCGCTCATACGTCTTCTTGCACAGCATCCACCGCTGGCACTGTTGATCAACATCACGTATGCACTACGTGTCCCACGTAGGTCCGGTGAGAATTCGGAGGTTTTGCCACGTTACAGGCAGGATCCTCGGGGCCATCAATACTAAGGAGCATTCACTACCCATACATAGGCCCTCCGACATTTCACCCATGTGCCCGAGCAGAATCAGGATGTTCGCGTGGTCTTTTGGAGTCACCCACACACGGAGTTGCTCAGGAGTTTTTCGAGGCGCGTTGGTCGTGCACCGTAGGAATGCGTTTCTTTCGACAGGCGTAGGAGCGCGAAAGTCGTTCTATCCGTTTTATGGAATGTCGAGGGTATCAACGCCCCTCGATTAAGAACAGTAATTCGAACACCAGCTTACACTTCCACATTATTCTTCAGCTTCAAGCAGTCTCTGGAGTGGACTTTCGCTTACTTGCATATATTGATACACTAGAGCGAAGACGGTGAGTACAATCCAGAGGGCTGTTCGGAGTCAGGAGTTGTCTCACCATGTATTCATACTGAATAAGATTTTAGTGGGCAAGTCACGCAGGATCGACAGGCATTATACGACTATTCGCCATTTTAAGTGTATCTGACACCAGCCGAGCGGTATTACTTCAGTAATCGTGTCCCTTTCAGGTACAGTTTTTGACACTGCGTTTTTGACATTATGTGCACCTACTTGCTTCCCGGCCGTGCAGCAATAATACCAACTGACAAAATCCAGAAGTTCTCTACCATCGGCTCTCTTGTCAGTTTCGCCCCGAACGTACGCATAACGTCTTGGTTTAAGCAAAGTCGCAGCTTCTGTGTTCTCATACCCTATTCACACCTGCTCTAAACCGAAGTTTCCCGAGACTCCACATTCAAATGCGCCTTCCAACTTCTCACAAGCCGCGACTCACCTCACGTTCAAGACCATCGGACATTGCCCCGGTAGTGACACTCGCGGACCGCAACCCGTCCACCCCGTTCTCCGCAACACGCGACATTCCAGGCGCGCCAGTAGCCTGCCTTCACGCTCGGGCTCTTGGGTAGTGGAAGTCCAAACTACGGCCCCGTCTCCGACGTACCCGCCGCGGATCACTTCTTTGTTCCCCCGCTGCCCGAGTCCCTCGGCCTCCGCTCCCGCTCCCGCGTGCGACGGTGGACGAAATGAAAGACGCGTGTCTCTCGCCTCGCGCACGTTGGGCTTCTAGGGGCCTTTTCCACCCGTTCTCCGCTTTTTGGGCCTGGCCCGGCGAGAACCCCAGGGCGCCCCTAGTGTTCTATTTGGTTTTCTCGCCCATGCCTGAGGTACCCCGCGCATCCCAGGGGCAACTATTCTCGACATCGGACTCCAACCTTCCTTCCCCTCCTTCTTGGACACGCTCTTCCTAGTCGATTACCTTCGCGCGCGTTCATTGGTTAGCATTGATAAAACAGAAGCTCTGACTCAAGAACGAGAACACACCCCTCCCGTCCTGCGCCACCGAGAGGCCACCGCGATGCGGCGCCATTGAAAGCGCGCGAGCGGCGAAGCATAGTCTGCGAAAACCACACCACGCTGCGGCGTCTCGGGTGGACGTCCGGAGACGCACCCGAGTGTTCGCGGAGCAAAGCTTCCACCGCTGCGGTGAGCGAATCCCCGCGCGCGCCGCCTCGAGGTGGGTTGCAGGCGCGTCCACCCCGTGTCGTTCAATGGAGAGAAGGAGCGGGTTTACGGTTCGGTCACCGGCCTTGCCCACCGCGCGCGCGAGCAGGGTTTGGCGGCGGTACCGCCGCGCACACACGGAGGAGGCACCGGTGGATGTGGGCTGGGCCTGAAGCTACGGCACCTCGCTGCGGGAACCGTGACCAAACAGACTCGAGCTCGCGGAAACGCTAGGCACGCAGGGTTGTTACATATACATAACGAGCGGAGGGTGTCCGCCAAAGCGGCTTAATGCGATTATTCAGGGCCTGGCTACATAGCCTCGTATTGAGTACAGTGGGTCATACAACGGCAGGCGGTGGAGCCGGTGCCGTGGGCGTACATGTGTCGTGAGGTCGGAGAACGGTGCGCCGTACACAAACAAGTACTGTACAAGGGGTCCGAGTCGTATGCAAGTGCGAGGCGTGAATGTTACGAGAACGCGCGTGGTGAGGATCCGTTGAGTGCATGCACGGAGAATTTGGGGGATGCAGCGGAAGTAGAGTGTGGGTGTATGCGTCGGGCGAATGCGGCGAACAGAGACCAGTCCGAAAGGAGGCGGGAGAGAGGGAGCATGCACGTATAGTTACACATCGGGGGCTGGCTCATACCTCGGCGTCGCGAGCGATGTCGATAAGGCTATAACGGGAGTGAGGAAGGAGGTATGGGAGGGACGTCGCGCCGGTCTTCACGCCAGCACGAAGGATCGCAGCGTCCGACATAACATGGCGATGAAGACCAGATAACCGAGGAAATGAACAGCGAAGCGCGGAGAGCGGTCACGAATCGGATAAGTTAAGAGTACACGAGGCACGGAAGGCCTCATGCCCGTGCAGCGTCCGCTAGCACACTTTGACTCGCGCGCGACCGCAAAGAGAGCGCACGAGGTGGGTGTGGCTGGCGTCCACGGAGCGGACATGCGGCCTCTGCACCTGTATTCGGAAACTTGAACATGAAGACCGAGACGAGCGCTGCCATCGTGGCACGCTTATTGAACCCGAGAGGAGTCGCCATACCCGCGCGTCCGAGCGAGGTTCGACTGCTGGACCGGGGCGTTCGCAGTAGTCGTCATCCTGTTGCTCTTCGGGTAGCTTCCAGAGACGCTCGCCGTGCTGTCGCGGCGCATCTGCATTGGGCGGGGCTGAGCCGGTGATCCCGACATGGCGTACACGCCGTATGCTGGCGAAGACATCTCGCGATCGCGAGTCGCTGTCACCTGAGACACCAGCGTGGCAGAGGGCGTGCTGGGGGGCATGGGTGTGGCAAAAGTCGAGCTCGCCGTCGATTGGCTAGCGTGAAAGCCGCCGGAAGATGCGCGGGCCCGCTCGCGCTCTGCCGCAGCGCTGCTAGCAGAAGACAGAACGGTTGTCCCGAGGAGCTGGTGCTTGTGCGGCTGAAGGAAGGACTCCTTGTCGAGGGTAGGCGAGTCGTACCCGTTCGGAGAAGGCGTGCGTGTGGCGGAGAGCGCGCTCGGGACAGGGGGACGTGGTTGACGTTCGATGAGCGACGACTGCCGGGAAGGCCAGCGGGAGTGCGACTGTGGATCCTGAAGGACGTCGTGAAGTTGGGCGAGACGTTCGCGTTGCTCGCGCTGCTCCTGCTGCGTCTTGAACTGCGAGTCGAGCGTGGAGGACGTGGGAGGGGAGGCTCGGAGGCCAAGGGCGTTCTCCTGGACGTGGCCGGCAGAGGCTGAGACGAATTCTGTACCGCTACGGTGACCGTACTGGTGGATGGGAGCGGCGGTCGGGGAAGTCGAGCAGCCCGCCATGGGCACATCGCGTATGCTCCGTGGGACGGAAATCGACATCGCATCCTGATCGGGACGGGTGAGCAGCGACGAGTTGCTGCGGGGCCGGCGGGAGTCGAGTTTGGCTGAGATGGGGATCGAGAGCGACGCGGACGAGTGATGGGTGCCAAACTTGTCGCCATCGACGCCGTCATCGTCAGATTCTCCTCCGAGGGGGTGGAACTTGTCAGGGTACTCGACCTCTCGGCTCTCAGACGCAGGGGACAGGAGGAAAGCGTCGTCGTCCGTGACGTCCATCCGGCGCTCCTTGAACGAGCCAGACTTCGAGCCGCTCAGGACATGACGAGGACTGTGGCGAGGACTGCGCTTCGCCTTCTGCAGTTCGTCGGTGAGACGGAGGCACTCGTTTGAAGCATCTTCGAGCTATCGCAGTTAAGTTCAGGAAAAATCATCAACAGCATGAACGGATCATGACTTACTTTACTGTGAGGGGCAAATGTTTTCAGTGAGATGTTGAGATGTCAAGGAAGACGACACTCACGCTCTCCACTCCTCAACCTCCTTCTCGAGACGTGCCTTGTCGCTCTTCAGCTCTTCCTCGATGTTCACGAGAATCTCGCGATCTTCGAAGCTCTTCCGCTCCAACTCTTCGTACTTGGCCGCCGCGTGCTCACGTTCCTCACGAAGCGTTGCCTCCAAGCGCTGACGTTCGCCCTCAAAGTTGTGGCGCTCGTCCTCGAAGTGTTCCCTCTCCTCCTCAAAGTGTTGGCGTTCTCCTTCCAATTCTTCCCTGAGCTCCTCCAACTGTCCATTCAGCTCCTGCTCCAACTCTGTCGCGTGGCGCTTCTCCGTCTTGGCCTTGTCCTGCAGGGCCCTATAACGATCTACCAGGCGATGTGCCGCGACCAGGTCCCGGTGCTGAACACGTCATCAGAATCCGATCGCGCAGGCACCCGCAGACAAACGTGGGCGGAAACGCGAGTGAGCACGCACCTCGTCTGGGGACTGCGTGAGCAACCAACTCCGGATCGAGTTCATGAGCTCCGCAGTCTCCATCCCAGACGCGCCCTCGAGGATGAGGCCGGTGAGCGCGGTCTGGAGGTGGCGAGCTTGGCTGGCGTCGGGGTCGAGGTCGGCGGGCGCGAGGGGTGGGGATGGGGGAACCGCAGTCTTATCGGCGTGCAGCTTCCTGATGTCCTCGACGTCGAAGGGCACCCGGCATAGAGGGCACAGACGCCTAGGCAGCATGGCCAGACAACTGCGGCGCGCGGGAGGAGGGGGGCGGGGGCACGACGCGACACAGAGCGACGGAGCGAACGGTCAGCACCGCACCAGGGGCCATGACGACAGCGGGGACGCACCTCTGGCAGAATATGTGTCCACAGGTGATGACGAGGGGCTCTCGGTGGCCATGATAGCTCTCGAGGCAGACGTCGCACTGGGAGTCGGGGTGGAGTACGAGCATGATCAACGGTGGGCGAGACCAGCGCGGGCGCGGGGGGCGAGGGACAGCGGGGTGGGATCCGGGATAATAAGGTGGGGAAGGCCGGTCGGCTAGCGCACATCGCGTGCCGGCTAGACCTTGGCCCAAGAGGAGGACTTGCGCGATGGTGCACCCGCGAGACGCCTGGATCGGGCCTTGATCTCCAAGGCTGTCTTCCGCGCCGAAAGGGTGCTGATGGCCCAATGGAGGATGTCGTTACCGAAACGTGCAGGCGCTATCGGCGCGGTAGCAGCCGGAACCATCGCCTGCGGGGATGAGGCCGTGTGATAAGACGAAACAAGACGGTGGACGCCCACAGACGCCTTCCCAGACGCTATCTGCGGCCTCTGCGTCCGCTGCCCGAGAAGTGGGGGAGAGGCTGGACGCCGGCCTGAAGCAGGGGGACCGGATTCCGGATCGAGTGTCCTGAGCCGTGGTGGCCTCGTGGGGCCGGCGCCTACAGAGTGAAAGAGGTGAGCATGGCGCATCACGGATGATGGATTGCTCCCAATCCCGAGACGCAACAAAGCAGGCACGGCGCACGTTGCCTTAATGACGCCACACAGGCCCCCCTCCACAGTGCGCATCAGGACAGTCCTCGTACGTACGGCCGCAGAGGGATTGCATCTTTCCTCTCGACCGCACTCTCTCACAGAAGCCTGTCTCAAGAGCGCACGTCCTTGAGAGCAGTCGAAACTCACCGTAGCTGCGTGTCCACACGCACCACACGGGGATGCTGTGGTAAATTGGGCGGTCCGTGACGCGGCGGGAGCTTGCGAGTTGAGAAGGGGGGTCGGCGAAACCGCCGAGATCCACCGCATGCAGCATCTTCTGTGCCAGCGAGTGTGGGGCTCGTAGACACGACCGCCGGGTGGCAAAAGTGTCGCTCGTCTTCTTCGAAGCGGAGCGCTGTAAGTCCGGAGGTAAGCCTGCAGCATCCCTTGTGCATGTCGGGAAGCGGTGGCTCGGGTAGTGCAAGGTCACTGCGGTGCGACTGTGTCTGTGTCACTGTGAAGATGTGAACGCCGAGGAGACCATCTGACGACGACGATCCCGGTAGGACTCCATGAAGTTCTCAGACATTGACACGCCCGAGGCGCGTTCGTGCATCCTGCTCACTTGCATTCAGTGACATTGGGCTATTTACTCATGCTTTCTGTGCGCAGAAGGTCAACTGACATAGTCTTGCAACACGCTGCAGCCGTGAGCTACATACCTACGTCTCGCAAGTTGCACGAGCTTTAGACGACTAGTAGACATCTACCTTGCAACCCCAGGGCCTTGTCGAGTCCGCCGACCCAAGTGTCCTTGAGACAAAATTTGAAACGCACGTTACGCAGAAATGAAAAGCAGGTGGGTGTATGCGTTCAAGAGTGCGGCAGCAAAATTTCCATCTAACGTGATACAATCACGTGATATTTGTTTCCCCTTAAGCGGAAGTGACTCCTGCGGAGGTCTGCTCCACTCCTTAACTGTTCTCTCCTCAATGAAAGTGATGGCCATGCCCCTTCCCCTCAAGCAGTCGTGGTATGAGCCAATAGCCGGCTGGCAACCCCGATCATTTCCTGTGCTATGAACTCCCTTGGAAACGCGGCTACAAGAGATCGTCAGGTGCGTCTCTTACGTTCAATCTTCTCCAAGAGACTCATGAACTTGCGTGCTTTACCACCTATTGGGTATGCCACCACCCAAATTTTTTTCTTTCACGTACAGTAGGCGGGCCATTGTTGCTACGGTGGTGCCCAGATTCTGAAAACATCCCCGTCTCCTCGAGCAAGCCTTTGGACCGGCGCCGGCTCCAGAACCTGCCGGTCAGGTGACGTGTTGGCATCAGAGTTCAAACATTCATCGGATAACGCGCTGCCTGCTCAATGTCACAGCTCAGGCCCATCGATGACGGCCGCTGCCTGGAAGCATCAGTCCCGCGGCGTATCGGACCGAGATAGCGCGGTATCGCGCGCTCCGTCTACGCCGACCAACACTCGCCCTTCGACGTTGTACACGACGACACCCCGCCCTCCTCCTCGCCGCATAGGCAAACAATGAAGCACAGTCTACGTTTACCCTTTATGCTAAAACACAGCCAGGGCGCGCGGATGCGTGCGGTCGATGTCCGCCAGCCCACCGGATTCGTATCCTCTCGGGTCCACGTTCAAACGTTCGCCGCCGGTCTCACATGAATCCCTCCAGCGTCCCTCCGGCGTCATCCAGCGGCCCACACGACGCGCATCTAGTACTCTGAAATCCACTAAGCCCGACCGTACTCGATCGTTCCTTCTATCACCGAAGAACTGCGCCTCGCCTCCACAGAGCTACACCGCCCGACATCTGTGTCCTCCACGGTTCCCCGTGCCGCTTCCTCGGTCGCGTGTGCCGGGCTGCCTGATAGGATTACCGTTCTATCGACGGCGTCCGGTGGCGGGCCACGAGGGAACCGGACACCCTGCGGACCCACAGCGGAGGCTCGCGCCAGAGTACGCATGTCAAGCCCAACTCTCGCCTCGCAGAGCCACTCCACACCCCTGCGGATTGAGGAAATGAGAGGTCCACACCTAGCGAGCGAGCGGACCATCGCAACAATCCCGACTCGCACACGATGGCTAGGGCCGAGCCCAGAACCGACAGTGCCACAGACGAAGCAGGCCCTACACGCACCCGAGAGAGAAGAGAGCGGAAAAGGGCGCCAGAAGCCTTCTCCGGCCCGTCGTCCTCATCGAGCAGCACCCTTGTTCTCACTCCCCGGTGCCTCCGCCCTCCTCGATCCCCTCTCACACACCTCTGTATCCACTCGCACTCTCACACAACGTCGAAGGCTCAACAGCAATCGTCAACGTTCGCGTCCAAGTTCTGGTCGGGGCGTGGCGCACACTCGGCGGGGGGCAGTCTCCAGACTGTGCTTCTGCCGTGTGCCGCGCCTCGCGCCCGCTCGGGGAGCGTACTTTCTCATCCGAGGTGTGCGCACGAGAGCGCTGTAGGATAAATGAAGGATCGGCGCGCCCTGGCTCCCGAGAAGGCCGCCCCATCGCCACCCTCGCGCGCACGCACCCCGACTCTCGACGTGCAGGGGCGCACTCCAAGTCGAAGGGAGGTCTCGCGATGAAAGTATCTTCTCGCAGAAGTCGATGCCTTGGTCCCATCCCTTTCCGCCGTGTACCGCGCCTCACCGCTGTTTGGAGACAATACCAAACAACGACACCTGCTCCGCCCACCCGAGCGCCGACACTCCGAACTCGAATCCGAATCCGAATCCGAACCTCCGAACCCGTTCCGTCTGCCCAGCCCACCGAACGAACAAACGACGCGGCGCAATCTCTTCGTCATGGCGCGATAGTGCCTCCATCGATTGCAGGGCTGCGCGCGATCGAGGCCCCGCGGGGTTTGGACCTGCGCTGCAACAGCCTCCGGAGCTCTCATGTGGCGCACGCGACAACCAATGAGGCGCAGGCCCTTCCTTTCGTCCTCCACGTTCGCAAGAGGCGTCCAGGTCCCCAAACGACTATCCGCGACTGAGGTGGAGAGTCCGTACAAGACGGCGATACGTCATGCGTGCGCGAGATGGGCCATCCGCTGCTCCACTCATGGCTTGCGCGGCCTTAGCTCTGGGCAACCCGAGATCTAGAACCGGGACTGGCATTCGGATTCGATTCCGGACGCGGGGTCTGCTCCCGACGCCAGTCTATAACGGATCGCTTACCCACCCATGCAACGCTCGAGCCCGCAATACACACGCTCCCATGTGACCCCACACAAGCTCGTATGAACGCCGGTGTGTACCAATTCCAGCGCGCTGTGTCGCCCACCACGCTCGCTCACGTGGTGTGCCCCCAGTGGAGGTGCCCTCGGAAGACACGGGCCTGCGCCGCGTTCGGGCGCGGCGGGCCTCACTCGAATCGCGCGCGCTGCTGCGCTTTCCCCTGCTGCCCCCAAGGACAATGACATTGGTGGCGGTCGAAGCCGCCCTACCCCGGATCTGCAGAGTTCGACCCGAGGAGTTCAGGTCGCATCGCAAGCTACGCCGTAGCCCCGCCCCCTTCCCTCCTTCCATCGGGCTGCGGACACGGCCCCGGATCCCGCGCGCCGAACCCGCTGAATGGCTGCGTGCGGCCGAAGCGCGCTCCCGCGAGCTTCCGTGCTCTCAGCTCATCGACATCACCTCAGCGCCACCCGGGCCCGTCCCCAGTGCGGGGGACAGTACATACGTCAATGGGCACGCCGCGTCCGTCGCCGGCCCGCCCCTGGGCCCACGGTGGACACATGATGCCTGGGGGCTCGGCGTGGAACCGCGGCGGCGACCCTCGGCTCTAACTTCGACCCGCGCCCGGCGCCAGGATCGAAGCTACGCGGCATTTGGAGTGCGGAGTTCGCGCCTTGTGCTCGCAACGGGAACCATGGAAGCTCAATCAAGCTCGAGACCTGGAGCGAAAGAACGCGACCCATACGCAAGCTCTGACGCGACGCCGCACGCGCGAACGCTGTCCTCCTGCGGGGCGCAGGAGCTCGAGCGCACCCGTGCGGGCTCGTTCGGACTCTCGGCCTGCCCGGCCGCTCGACGCTCGACGCCAGACGTATCGGAGCACGGTCGCGGAGCGCGAGCGCCGACGCCGCTGCGCAGTGGATGACGGGGCTCGGACGCATGGGACACGAGACGGGCTCGGCAGAGGATCGAGCCTCCGAACAGAACGGGCCGCCAGAGGTCTCGGACGACGAACCAAGTGGCTCATCGCATTTCAAACGATCGTCTCGGGCGCTGCACCGTGACACCTTCGACGCCGTCTGCCAGCCACCTTCAGCTCGCACTTCGAACTCCAACGCACACGCCAGCTGGGGACTCTCGTCGGATCCCGCAGGAGTCTCGTCGAATCTGCCTGGCACGTCGAGAGCGACGGGCATAACGCCGAATCCCTGTCTAGCGAGCTCGCGCCGCCTTCCAACCGCCCAACGAGCTCTGAGGGACTCGGGACGACGGGCCCGGAGGCCTGAGGCCTGAGGCCTAGCTGCGAGGCCGACGATGACGGAGCGTCTGCGTCGATCCGTGGCGATAGCGTCACTCGGGAGCGTCGGTGTGCCCCGAGGGGCCAGGAACGGCGTCCCGCGCGCCCGTGGTGCTGTGTACGACAACGCGCGTCGTGTTTGGAGCAGGAGATGGGAAGTCGCACAGAGGGTCTGGACTCATGGATTCTGGGCTCTAAAGCAGGTGGCAATCAGGGAAAGGCGGTAGACAGTTGAAACGAACGTGTTGGCGAGATATGCTGTTGTTGTAGTGACTTCCGGGAGCTGAATAGTCCTGCGCGATGGGCTGTGCGACAAGAGCCGGGGAGACAAGACGACAGAGACGACGCGATATGTCAGGTACGTATGAGTGCAGGGAGCGGCGGGTGACAGCGGACGGCGACGACGAATGTTGTAAACGACAATGACGGACGGGCGATCGGTGTCATTACTGATGATACACGGAGAGGGCAGGGATATTACACGGGCGAGACAGCGAGACACGGACGAGCGCACAGGGAATGGGGTGGACGCGACGGGAATGGGTTGGGACGCGGGTATGTGCAGCGAGGCTGTGGCTGTGAGGGCAATGGGGGTGAGGCCAAGACGACGGACGATAAAGACGAGGCGCGAGAGTCAAGAAAGCAGCGTGCCACCAGGGAGGCGTATGTAGACCAAGCTAACCGGATGAAGCTGAACGAGCAGGGAAACAAGCCCGGGCGGGAGTCCGAACGCTCGTCCGATCACAGATTCTGTATCTGCACTATCAGGAACTGCTTCTCGTCCTGGAGCACCATCGATGGGCAATCCGGTCAGCCTTGTTAGGTGGCGCAGAGCAGGACGCCGACTCACCATGAACTGTTCGTCTGCAATGTCGAGCGATCGTGTCAGCGATCAGCAGTGGTAAACGCAATGATGTGAGGCGCACCTTCTTTGTCGTTGTGGAAGTCCTTGAGGAACTTGAGGAGCTTGTCCTTGTTTCGCCGGAGGATGCTCTCGATTTGTGGTGGCTTCTTCGGGTTCGCGACGAACACCTGTGGATTTGGCTCCTTTAGTGATGAGCGTCGATCGGCATCATTCATGCGCACCTTGAAGACATGGAATGCTTCAAACTGGATGTTCTTGCTCTTGTCTCGAAGCAGGTTCATCATCATCTTCAGGTTTGTCTCGCTCGCGATGTAGCGAGTCATCACGTTGAAGTTCGCGCGGTCGAGGAGGATCTCGCCAAGGAGCTTTAGCGACTGTCGCTTGGTGACGTAATTGTTGGACAGAATCAACGTGGTGAATGACGAGAAGAACTGCGGTTCAAAAGTAGACAGTTCAGCATGGTGTGGCTCCAGCAAAAGTACAAAGCCTTACGCGGTCGTAGTTCTTGTCCAGATACTCGGCCACCATCGTCTTGTGTCGTGTCAGCGTTTCCTTCAAGTTGGTATACGCATCGCACGAAATGCCGAACGTCGTCGTTTCGATGTAATGGGGGAACTTGTAGAACCTGAAGCAACATGACCGTCTGTTCCACCCGAACAGGAAGGATAACTCACTGCTCGGAGTAGAGGAGGATTTTGGCCAACGGCTCATGTCGGAGCATCTCTCGGAGGATCATGCCGGTGTTCAAGGCAATCTCCTCGTTCCCATACCCATCGAATGCGGCGAAGAGGACATCCGGCTTGGAGCACAGGTACTCGACGGTAGGGAAGCGCGAGCCAATTTGCCGTCGGAGCAGGTTGTTGAAGATCTGGACGACGTCCTTCCGCGACTCGAACTCGAGCTTGTGGATGTTCAGAAGCAGGTGGTAGAGGAGGTCTGTGCTGTAAGTCTCCTGCGCCAATTGGGCCACTAGCTCCGGCAGAGGATCTGTGGACGTGATAGCCACGAGTGAGAAACGTGCCGCGGGGCGAGCACCGGGCTAACACACCTCCATCGCCGTACAAGATCGACTTGATCTGCTGGAGATTCTTCGCGACATCGTCGTTCGCCTAGACCGGGGTCGATAGCAGCACCTAGCACGCCATAGGACGACTTACCCTTCTCCGGACCTCGCCGCCGGGCGGGCCCGCGTCTAGCTTGGGTAGTGCGTCGCGGAGGCCGCGGACGAGATCTGGAGGTGTGCGAGGCTTCGTCTTGAAGAAGTTCATGGTTATATGGCTCAGCTTGACGACTGAGGGGGGTGAAAGGGAGGAGAGGTTTGTGGAAAACGCGACGGAGAGCGATGAGGAGGAGAGACGGGATGCGAGGCGGATATGTGGAGGTCACAGCAGAACTGGCAGGACGTTGGATTAGGAATAAGTAGAAGGCGGAGATTTGATTCAGCGGCGGCGGGCGGGGCGGTGCGACGAGACAGTTTCCGGGACGGGGGAGCGCGCAGGGGCGAGGAGGATGGCGATGTGGGGGTGGGACCTGAGCCGGCCGTCGCGGTCGTCGCTGCAGCGGTCGTCGAGCAGGGAGGCAAGGTTGGATTGAGCCGACCAAGCCACACTGTCCCGTCACGTGAGCAGTCCTCGGCCGCCCGCTCGCCGGCCCGGCCTCTCCACAACGTCAGTGGCGTCCGAAAGCGGGCACCCACGCTCGTTTCAAGCGGCCTCTCGGGTTTCATCCTTCGTGCAGGCCTGCTTCAGCTCTTTCCCTTTGCGCTAGCTCGCTCCCCTCGGCGAGCCCGGTCTCTGCCTGACGTTAACCTTGGGCCATCTCGAGTCTGAAACGAGCCCCATCGACAACCGGGATCAAAGTTGGCCACTGTACACTCGGCTATCTTGTGCAAACATCCCAAGCATCGATGGCGTCCGTCCATGAGGTCAGATATTTGCGACGGTCTTTACCTTTTGCTTTTAGTATGGTGTTTCTGCGGGATGTCGCTGGTGTCGGAACTCCGGGTACGTATTCAAGTTTCCCGCTTTCGTGAAGCTTTCTGGACACCGATACTATTGGAGGTTCGGACAACCCCGTTGCTTGCATACGTATGTAGTGTGGGCATAGGCCAGGGATTTCGGCGCTCAGTATTCGGTCTTTGACTACATGGCTGTCTTTCTATTTGGTTCGGAGCAATCACATTGGGTTGTATCCATAAAGCTCATACATCATGGTTTTCGCTCCACCGAGGCTAACACCGAGGTCCAAGTACCGTTGAGCTCGAGGCGCTTTGGCGGTTGCTTGCTGCGCGTTGTTCTGAATGCCCTTCCCGCAGCAAGCTCATGATGGGATGCGGCCTCAACGCCCGATCGTGAGAGACGAGGCTGAATCCACGAGCAAGCAAGTACGTGCGCAGCAGGACATACAGAACGGAACCGCCGGGCCGCGTTCCCAATCAAGCGACGACGTGTCGAATAAACAAGCCTTGCCCGCATCCCGGGCTCTGTGCCACCTCATCGTCTTCTCTTCGCCCTCCACCTGCGCTTTCTTCACCCACCAGCCAGCCGACGCTCTCTCTTCTCGCTACATTCTTGCTTTTCACGCCTCCTAGGACCCGCCAAACTCGGGCAAATCGCACCTTCCGTCCTCTCCTAGCGAGACTTCCTTCCATCTACCCGACCCAGCATCCCCACCACCGCGCACGCACGCCATGTCGGAAAGCATGCAGAACACGATCGTCGTCCCCGCGTACAGGGAGAACGGGAACCTGCGCCCGCTCGTGACGCGCATCTTCGCCGCGCTCTCGCAGCCGGGCTCGCCCGCGGACGCGCGCGCGACGGAGGTGATCATCGTCGACGACAACTCGCGGGACGGCTCGGTCGAGACCGTCGACGGGCTCCGGCGCGAGGGCTACAACGTGCGCATCATCGTGCGCACGACCGAGCGCGGGCTGAGCAGCGCCGTCGTCCGCGGCTTCCGCGAGGCGAGGGGCGACAATATGTTGTGTATGGACGCGGATCTGCAGGTGCGTTCGGCTCTGTTTCCGTGCGAATGTGGGTTGGTGAGCTCTGTAGTGCGCGCATGTGGACGCGCTGCTGCTCAGGCCTCTTGGGAGCGGGCATGGGTGGTGTTATTTGCAACTCCTGCACACTCTCGGGCTTGTGTCTCGCACTGTGAAATCGAGCATTTTTTCGTTGATCTACCGAGACTTGAGGCCTTTTCGCATGCGTAGTCCAAACACAAGTCGCGCATGGCTCCCTTCGCCCCCATGTGCAACCGTGTATGCTGACGCGCTCGTCTACAGCACCCTCCTGAATATGTCCCGGCAATGCTGTCGGCCCTCTCGCCAACGAAGGAGTTCGTTCTCGGCACGCGGTACGCCAAGGGCGTCCAGATCGACGAGGGCTGGCCGCTCTACCGTCGTGTCATCTCCAACGGCGCGCGGATGCTCGCGCTGCCCTTAACCGCCGCCAGCGACCCCATGTCCGGCTTCTTCGGTCTCCGTCGCGAAAGGGTGCGTCGTTCCTAGCCATTTCTGCTTTCATGTCCTTATCCCCCGCTTGTTCCTTCTACCTTTTCTTTTCCTGTCATCCTCTCCTATGCCCGCCCCCGCGCCGCCAGTTCCTCAAGGGGCGCAACCTGAACGCGGACGGCTTCAAGATCGCGCTCGACATCCTCGTCAAGTGCAGCGTGCCGAGCAGCGCGATCGCGGAGGTGCCCTTCTCGTTCGGCGTCCGCGCCGAGGGCGAGTCGAAGCTGACGGGCAAGGTCATGGTTCGCTACCTCGAGCAGCTCGCGGAGCTCTACTGGTGGCAGTACCCGATGCTCGTCGTCCTCGGCGGCATCGCCGCGGTCGTCGTCTTCATCATGATGCTCCAGACCGCGCTCAACTGGATCACCGCATAGAGAGTGGCGAGCTGGGGGGAGCAGACGATGTAGGAGGCTGACGACGGACTGAAGGTGGATTCGATCCATGCGCGGAGAACGGCCCGGATGTACGGATATGCGTAACTTATTTGATCCGTTCTCTTTCTCTTTCCTCCGCAATCACCGTTTGTAAACCCTCATCGCCAGATGCGCACCAGTACGACCGGGGTCAATAGAGGCGAATGACGTGGCAGAACGTCAAGCGTCCAAAAGCAATACAGCCTACTGCGCAAAAAGATCCCCACCTTCGAGCCCTGCACGACTGCGACGAAAATCTTCCCTCTCAGCGCCATCGCCGTCGAAGGCACACCCCCGTAACCTCCTCGACTTTCGATCAGAGGCTTGCAAGGTCCAGAGCTTGGGAGCTGTGAACCCAAGTCTACGTCCGTGGACGTCGCAAGCAGGGCACACGAGGCACGCCCCATCAGAGCGCAATATCTCTCCGCGGTCGACGATGACGGGAGGGGTTCCGCTGCGACGTCGTCGGGGAGCCCGCCCGGGATAGAGGGCGGCCTGAGAAGCGGAAGCCCACGAGGCCTCGTGCTCCGGCGGCGGCGACGACGTCCACTCAGTTCGCGCACTATCAATTGTACGCGGTGCGCGTCGGAGGCTTTGACCCGCTGGGCGGGGCCTCCCCGGGACATAGCGACGATATGACGGAAGGGCGCTGCGTGCGCAGAAGCTCGCCCTCGTGGACCTGAAACCCACTAGGGTGTGCATGTAGGAATTGAAAAGAAGTTCTTCATACTTGTACAAGGGACAGCGAATATGGGAGAAGCTGATGCTGCATTTATCGACATGGATACAGTACTACGCGAGTCTCACGGAAACCCCCTCGTGCGCGAGCTGGGAAACAGGAAGGCGCGAAGCCCGCCTCGGGCCTCGCAGTCTCGTAAGGTCGGCCGGAGCGCAGCGCAGATGCGAGAACGTCCGCGCGAACGAGCGCGGCGAGCGCCGATGCGCCGACGTCTACGGTGCCGCCGGGCGACCGTGACACGTACGTACCAACCCGCTCAGTCTCGACATGCCGTCTCGACCTCGCTGCGTGCCGCCAACGTCAAGGCCGCCCCGGAGTTGCCCGTCGAACGAGACCGCCCCGGAGTCGCCAGTCGAACTCGCCCGTCGGTCCTCCGCGGAGCTCGCCCCGTCGCGCTGAAACGGTCCCTGCTTCGGGCTCTTTCCCTGGGGCCTGAGGCCTGAGTGGTTCTGACTGCTTCCTCACCTGCGCTGGACAGGGGCCCACCTTCCCGCCGGTGAAGTTCGCGGGGGGCTTCCCTCTTCCCGTCCGCCGCGGGGCGCCTGCTTTGCTAGTAGCCAGGGCGGACGCTTCAGCGCTTCAGCTTGAGAGGCCGAGGAGGGTCCTTAGAGAACTTACCGGTCTTGCAGTATCGTGGCCAGCCTCTCGTGGCTCAGAGCCATGGGGATGCGTGCTTCCCAGAGAGCACGCCTGAAGCCAAAGAAAGGGTCGTCCGCGGAGGAGTCGAAGCGCTGCAGTGCGTCCGAGGCCCATCTTCGCGCACGTCTGACGCCGCACCTCCGCCGCCCGCGCGGGGGACGTCAGCCCTCCTGTGCCCAGAAACGCAGTTTGCCTGCACGAGCGGGCGGGAAGTGCCCGGACGCTGTACGTACGCGTGGCAAGCTCGCCCGTACGATCCGCCCTGTACGGCACATGTCGATGACGCTGTTGCGAGCAAAGTTCAGAGCACCGCGCGCGGCCGCAATCCCGCGCGCAGATCGAGCGAAGGAAAGGGCCAACTTGGGCCACACAAGGGAGGCGCTGCGCGCCGTCGGCGCCGTCGTGGCTTCGAAGTACTGGCGGCCACGGGGCACCGTCCGCGTTTCTTGGCTATTTGCGCCATCGCGGACCCATTTCCCGTTGCCATTGCTCATGGGTAACGGGGGACACCAAGGGCGGGCGGGCGGGCGCCGTGCTAGACACCCTCGTCATCTGCTCCCGGCGGCGTTCAGTAAGAAGGATTCCCTTTGGATACCACAGCGCGCACTCACCGGCCTCCGGAACGTGTCTGGGCCCCGCCGCGCCTTCGCTGGGGACGTAAACAAGGCGGGCCTGACCAATGCGCTCAGAAGCGAGCGCGCGCCCCGCGTCTAGCGATGGGGGTGCCCACCAATATTTGCTATGTCATGTATGTAAGGCACTGGAGGGCGTCCGAACGTGAAGGATGCGGAAGAAGGCCCAGAGATTGCGTTGGGCCAGTCCGCGCTTTGAGGATCTGGGTCGCGCGCGTCCGCGCTCGAGCACTGGCGATGGACGCTCTTCTTTCATGGCCAGCCGGGCGCGTGGACGTGTGCGTCGCTGGGGCTGCTGCCAATGTGGCCGCTGAGCCTGAGTGCTGAGGCTTGCGGGAGCGCGCTCCGCTGTCCGTGCGCTGAGCTTGAAAACAGAAAGGCGACGGAGATCGACCCCATGTAAGTAACTTAGGACACTGGTGCCGGTACGGGGGCCGAGATGGGCGGTTGCGCGACTGCAAGGAGGAAGAGAACCGTTGCTGGGGGCCGTCATGGTGCCGACGAGAGGTGCATGTGCGTGCATATGGGCGCGCGATGGGGATGTGCGGAGGCGAGCTGTTGCTGCTGTCAGCGTGCGCTCGGTCAGCCGTCGTCGTAGCCACTCGACCTCGTCGACGTCTTGCACGGAACTCACGTGGCGTCTCGTATGAGGGGCGGCGCGAGCCTCTCAGATGTCAGCTGGTGAACGCTTGAGACCATCTCAGCACGCGATGTGGTGCGTCCAACTCACCAGTAAGTAAGGAGGCCTCAACCCGATCAGCCCCGCTTGAGCTCGTCCTGCGAGCCGTCCTGTGCGGCGGCCGCACTGCCGTCGTTCGGAGACTTCCTGGCGAGAGGCTGAGCGGGTGCGCGTCGCCGGCCTGCGCGCGGCGGATCGCCCGGCTTCTTTTCTTGCTACGGACGCCGAGAAGTGGCCGGCGTGCGGAGTGCGAGCGGACGCGCGCAGGGCCACGGAGGCCCTCCGCGATCCGCCTGCGCGTTCGACTCTGCGCCGTTTCAGGGCGGGTGCGATGTGTGTGCGCGCGTGGGAAAGAGGGGGCGCCGCGACGTTTGAGCCTGGCCCGATCGAGGACTCGACGGGAGGGCGATTGGCAGATGGTCTCGAGATGGCCGGTGCGGAGGGACGATGCGGTCGCTGCGATTGATGGGCCACATGGCGGCCGGCCGGGTCGAGGACTCCAAAAGAGCTGGAATGTGGAATGCTAACTGCGTGTAGGAGATCAGAGAAGAAGATGGACGACGAGCTCGCCTTCGCACTTCCAGCATTTCTCGCTGCAAAAAAGCTCTCACGGACCGAGCTAGGGCTGGAGACAGCGCGAGCACCCGTTGCCATCGCGCCTCTGTACGTGCGAACCCAGCGCAGGCCGAAGGATGCGGTGTCGACCCCGTGCGGTCCAGACTTCTGCCGTCGAATAGAGATGTATCATGTCGTCACTCGTCGTGGCATCAACGCGCGCAAGCGGGGGCTGGGCTGGGGCTCGCCCCGCCTCCGGTGAATTTCGCCCAACGACCGCGCGCCGTCGGTTGGAACGCCGGCGCACCGCGCGGGCCCCGGGGTCATCCCACCTCGGTGCGTCCCGCCCACTGCGCCGTAGAAGGCCGTAGTGCGACGGAGGGCCCGCGTCCGGTCGTGCGATGGACGACGCGAGACGCGAGGCGCGGCAATCGTCCGGGGGCCCGTCGACAGCGGAGGCGTGTACGTCGGGTGCCTGTCGCGTGAGAGGCTCGTCTCGCGGGAAGAGCGTCGCGGAGGGCGCGACGTTGCGCTGACCCCACCCAGCGTTGAAGTACCAGGCTGCTGGTAGGACGGACGCAAGACGTTGCGCGAGTGGACCACGGGACCGTGCATTGTCGGGCCCGCTCTGCGCACAGCGTGCTCAGTGCTCAGCAGCGGAGAGTGGGGAAGCGTGGCAGGCGCGGGGATCAGAACGCGCGCGACGATGATGGCACTCACCCGGCTCGCCCGGACGCGGTGAAGGGTCGCGGCTCGCGGCTCGACGCGGCCACCGCTTGCTCGCTGCAGCCTCGGCCTGCCCCCACCCAGCCCCACCCCCGCCCCTTTGTATTTTTGGCCAGACCGAGCGCGCCGACGCGGGAGACTCGACTCTCGAGAGGCTAGCGTCGGGCGAGGCCGCCTTCGCCGGGAGCCCCGGAGTCCCAACGGGTGCTGGAAAGTGCCTGGATTTGGGGGAGGCGTGCTAGCAGCGACGTCGGCAAGGAGGCACGGCTGGCGAGGGGGTGCGCACCGTTCTGTCTCCCGGACGTCGCGCGCTCGCGTGCGCGCGAACGCCCGAAGCGAAGGACTGCAGCTGCCCGAGCGCAAATTTTTCGCGAGTCCGGACGGCGAAGAGGTGGGCGGACGGTCAGCATTCGTCGAGCGCGGAAGCGGGAGGAGCGCGGCCTGCGTGGCTGCGTCTTTCATTCAAGCTCGCGTGCCGCGCACGGCAGGAGCGGGTCGAGGGCGGGCAGGCGTCGTCGGGCGGACATTGGGCGGTGAGGCCTGAGGGATGTGGCCACGTTCCGGACGGAGAAGCAGGCCAGTCGGGAAGTGAGAGCGTAAGAGCCTGATGGAACGACGGATGGTGATGAACGCTTAAAGAGAGAACTTGAGAAGCCCCGCCATTCATCTCGGGGAGGCCAATAGCATGAGCTCAAAGTGACATGGTGCGGGACGCATGTCGGTGTCGTCTCTGCCACGTGCGTATGTTTGTTTTGTTTTCGGCGGGGGACGGCAAGCGGGCGATGGAGAGGGAATAGATCGCCGGGGATGGCCATGTTGGTCGCCGGCGGAGATTCGAGAGAGGACGATATCTCGCGGGCGCGCACGGCAAATGGAGGATTGATGAGAGTGCCGTGAGCAGGGCAGGGCAGGTGGGGACTCAGGGAAGCATGAGGCACGGAGCTGGCGTCTGCAGGGCGTTCTCTGCGGGGGTCTGATCTGGAGAAGACCGACGGGCGAGGAAGTGTCGGAGGAGCTGGAAGGAGATGGACAGCAAGGGTCCGGGCAGGCGTCTGCGCACGGAAGTAGAGTTCGAATGCGTGCACTGGAAGCTGAAATGAAGATCAGCGCGAGGAAGGATGGGTCGGAGGGGGTGACCAGCGTTTCAGACGACCACAGAAGAGCATGGACACGGCCCCGTGTGAGGAGGCCGAGAGCGGTGGCCGACGAGACCGAGGTGCGAGGGAGGCGCGGCTGGGAGAAGAGGGTTAGGCATGGGCTTGAGCATCGGGCGCACCGCCTTTGGACGTGTGTTTGTGGGAGGCGAGTGCACAGCCAGCTGAGAGAGCTGGTCCAAGAAACGACCCTGGTGCAAACGCCTTGGGCAGCTCGGGCATCGGGCGAGGCGGGACTGAATTGCACTGCCAGACGAGGGCAGAACGTCAGTGGCGGAGGACGGAGGCGAGAGAATGGCTTGGTGGATGCCGTCACGTGCGCACAGAGCGGGCCAGGGCGGGGCGGCGGTGCGTTGCGAGGGCGTGGACGGCGGGGGATCGTACGTTTTACGCGGAGGACGTCGCCGCCGCCCGCCGTCGAAAGATTTGAGGAAGACGTCTGGTATCACCTCCCGCCACAACCGGCCATCCCGCCGGCATCCTCTTGCCCCGTGGCGGGGATCGGCGATAGGCCCGGCGGGGGTCGGTGCGCAGTTCTGCCTCATATGGCCGGTCTTTTGCCCGCCGCCGTGCGGGCGAGCGCTTGGGCGTGTGCGCTGGATTGTGGGCGTCGGTCGCAAGGGGCGGCCTATTCTCTGCCCGCCTCCCCCGCCGCCTGCACTCGAGACAATAGTCGACGACAAAGACGGGGAACAGCCTCGCCCGTACGGAGCTCATTCTAAAGCCTCGCTCCCCGCGCCGGTGCCCAAGTACACTCCCATCTAGGGCCCTCTGCCATCCGTCCTCGCCTACTCCCCAAGCGCGCGCATCCCGCTCCTCGGGTCCAGCCTGCTCACATCGGGTAAAACACCTTCGCGCGCTTCTGCCCTCCCCGCAAGCGAAGAGCTCAAGTACTTATATCACCACCCCCCCCCTCCGACTCTGTCCTCCTCCCCCCGCCGCGTACCTCGCCATGTTTGCCCAGCTTCACGACGTCCCCGAAGAGCTCCTCGAGCGCATCCTCGCCCTTCTCCTCGTCCAGTCTCCCGACGCCAACCGCCCCTCTTGGCACGCCTACGCCTCCTCCCCCTCCCCTTCCTCCTCTACCCACCCCACCATCATCTCCCCTCTTCTCGTCTGTCGCAAGTGGCTGCGCATCGGCACTCCCATCCACTACCGGAGCCCAGTCCTCCGCACTCCTCGCCATGTCGAGCTCTTCTTCCGCGCGATCCGCCACGCTCCATCGCTAGCGCTCGCTGTTCGCGCCCTCCACATCCACGCGACCTCGCCCGCCCTTCGCGATGTCGTCCCGTACTGCAAGAACCTCGACACTCTCGACATCACCGTCGATAACGGCGAATCTGACGGCAGCCCGTCCACCGCGAACCCTGCGCGCGATGCCGCTCGGGATCGGAACGTCATTGCGTTCTGCGAAGCCTTCTCCCGCACTCGGTCCATCCGGAACCTCATCGTCCGCAAGAACGCTTACCTGACCCAGCCTGGCGCCATCTACGTCTTCGAGCACCTCGCAGCGGCCATCGCCCACTGGCCCCGCCTGGTCAGTGTTTCATCATTTCATGGATTGGCTCTGCGGCGTCCCCACTGCGCCATGTGTCCCATCGCAGTCGGCGCATGGTGCTTCCTGCTGTCTCGAGATCCTGCGCGCCGTACGACGCGCCCGGGGATTAGTGCCACGCTAGCACCCGCACCCTCCGATCTCTTGATTGACGTAAAGTGCTGACATGCCCTGCCTTCTTCCCTCAGGAATCCGTCAACGTTGCCTTCCGGCTTTCCCTCTCTCCCGCCGCCACTGCCCTAGTCAAGGCGCTCGCTGTCGCTCCGCGGTTGCACACCGTCTATACCCATCTCCCCGCCGTGTGGAATACCCTTCTCCTTGACGTGAGTCACTTGTTCACCCCCTTTCACCCGCCTACGTCGGCTGGATATCTACGCGCTCGTTTCCACGCTTCCCGCCATCGTTCCATGCCTAGTTTCCCACTCCTCTGCCACCCTGAAACGAGTGCACATGCTGACGCTCTCCACTACTTGACAGATATCCGAGAACCCAGGCCTCTCCCGTGTTGTACTCTCCCCATCACCCGAGCAAGCCGGCGCACACCTCTTCGTCGCTCAGGCGCGCGCTCACCCGCGCCTCATGACACTCATTCACGCCGGTACTCCGCCTCCACCGCAGCTCGCCGTTTCTGCCGCGAGCATGCGTGCGCGCGCGGCCAGTGCCGCGGTCCCGAGCAAACCCATCTTGCCAGTCGCGACTTGGGGATACGAGCGCGAGGTGCCGCCCCGGTGTGCGCGCCCTCGTCTCAGCGCCGTCCGTCAGTCTCGGGGCAGGCTTATCCAGCGGGTCCTTCTGGCCCCGCGTACGGCGCTCCTTCGCGACACGCCGGACCTCCGTCAGCCTATGGACACGCGCAGCCCCAGTACTACCAACAGTACCATGGGCAACACCTCCACCCGTACGCGGTGCCCGAGCCAGTGCCGCAGGGTGCGCTCGTCGCCAGCCACGCACGGCGGAACGCCCCGGGCGCACGTCGCATGACAGCCTCGTAAGGGCCTCGCCCCTGGAAGGCAGGTCCTGCGCACAAAAGTTCTCCAGCTTCTCGATCGCTCCGCTCCGCTCTCTTGCACTTGCTATCCTCATCCTCATTCCTTCACCTTCTCGATCGTTTCGGTGTCTCGGACAAGCGCAAAAGTTTGATGTCTGTACATGTGTATAATTGCTCCCCGTTTAATACCCACACCCGTTCCCCACGCACGACGCATACCTCTACCTCTACCCTCGACATACATAGTATCTCTCCCTTCACTTACATACGCCCCATGCTCCGGCCCCTTCCTACTTTTTATGATGATATTTCCGCGGACTATGACCATAGACGACTCGCCACGACATAGGATCCCCAGGCTCGCATCTTCTCATGTACTAGTACACGGACCGCCTCGATGTGCGGCGGTCTCAGCCCACATAATACCCGTCCTCTATTGCTTGCATCTGACTACAAGTGTGCTAGTGTGACGGCCAAATGCACAGTCGCTCGATCATGCAACAAAGTGACCTCGGGCGGTCTCAAGGCGACGATTTGGATTCAGTTGGGCCACCGAGTGTGTAATCCGCTGCGCCTGCGTTCGGGTCCGCACCGTGCGTAGCGCGCTGCGCACCGTCTCCTGCGTTTCACCGCGCCACGGCCGCTGAGGCTAGTCACTAGTCATGCTCGACGTTCGACTTGAAGCTTGAAGCTTGAAGCTTGGAGCCGACGCGGGTGAGTCCTCGGGAGTCTACGTACGAAGGCGCAGCGCGCGCGCGATCTGGGACTCGGAATTCGGGAGGATGCACGGTGCCTCGATCGAGCGTCGGGAGAGGGCAATAAAGGCGATCGAGGATGCGCTGTTCGGCCCCCCCAAGGTCCATGATCCCCGCGACTGGCAGCGACACGTAGCGTCGAGGCAGGCATCGGCGTCGGGGTCGGGGTCGGGGCATCGGCGTGCACTACTGAGTACTAGCCCAGGTCCAGCCCACCGTGCGTCATACGCCCACACGCTATTATGCAGCCCGGCACAGGACGCACCGGTCGAGGAACGAGCGTCGGACGGCCGGGAGCAAAACGACGTCGACGCTTGCAAGCTTTGCCCGATCCAGCCTGGACCCGAGTCGAAAGTCGAAAGTCGAAAGCCCGGCCGGCCTCGCGCGCGTAAGTAGATGCTGGCCACTGGCACTAGCACCAGGACCCTTGCGCTCCCGCCGCGCGACAAATGCAGGCGCAGCAGCAGCGGCCGGGACTCCCGCGCCCGGCGATCTGGCCATGGCCAGCCGTGCGAGATCGGGGGTGGCCACTTTCGAGGAGCTCGACGGCCGGCGCTCGGGCGCGCCGGCGCGGCCTCGGGAACGACTTGGGGAGGAGCCGGCTCGGAGGGCATGCGCGTGTGCGCAGCCGCTGCCCCGAGCCCGACGCCCGCGCCCGCCGACGGGCGGGCTGCAGCTAATGACGTGCGACCGGTGGGGCGCGGCGGGCGGACAGAACGCGCGTCCATTTGCCAGTTGACGGCGGCGGCGGCGGGGACGACGACGACGAGCGGCGGTGGATCGCGTCGACGGGCGGGCGGGCTTGGCCCGTCGTCGCGTGCGCGCACAGCAGCGAGTGCTGTACCTTGGGCTTGAACGTTTGAACTCAGAACCTTCAACGTTCAACGCTCAACGTTCAACGCTCAACGCTCGACGTTCGATCGCGTGCGGCGCGCTAGCACGTTCTCGCCCCTGCCCGTTGGTCGCCGGGGGCTGCACGTCGCGACGGTCCTTTGTGTCCCCGAAGGCTTCGCGCGCAGGGACGAGCCGCGCGCGATTGTTCGATCTCGCACCCACCTCTCCATTCCTTGCCGCGAAGCACGCGCGTGCGCGTGGCCGCTGGCGGACGTCCGGGTGGCGGGTGGCGAGACAATTGTCTTCCCGCGGGCGGAGGGTTCTCCCGTTGTGGGCTCCTGTGAGCGCAGGCGGGGCGAGCGCGACCGGGCAGCAGCGTTCGCGGCAGGGCGCGCGGGCGAGGCACAAAAGCTGGGCGCTGAGGGCGCAGAGATAAGCGGACGGTGGTGCGATGGAGGAACGGCGATTCTTCGCGGGACAATAAGCGTCCGTAGAGATACATTCCGCGGTGCTACCAAAGCAGGACGAGAGCGACGAAGGACGCGGCGGGCAACAATACGGCGCGGCCGTGAGTCCGCACTGACGCGGCATTCTCCGCGTTCGAGCCGCGGGACCCAAGGTGGGCAAGCCAGAGCTCGTGACGGACGAGGGGAACCCAGACGGCTGAGCCCCGCCCGAGAGTCAGAAGCCGCCCTCGAGCCAGACGAAGCTCGAGCGCGTCGGCACGTCCTTGTTGCTCGTCACGATCTCGAGGTCGGCGCCGCCCGCGGTGCGGCGCAGCACGACGACGCCTGCGTCGCCCGCAAACCCGGCGGCGGCGAGGAACTCGTTGTCCGATGCGGGCCCGGAGAACTCCATGCCGCGGATCTGGCTCAGGCCGGTGAAGACGTGCTTGACGAGCTTTAGCTCGGGCTCGACAGCGAAGATGGCGATCGCGTCTCCGCGCGGGTCCGGTGCGTTCGCGTTCGTGTTGCGGTTCGAGACGTAGATGAACGGCTGGGTGAAGTTGGACGACGTCGTGTTGGAGCCCTCGACGAGCAAGATCTCGGCGGCGAACATCGTCGCGCCGGCGGGGACGCCTGGGGGGATGACGGAGAAGTTGGCGGTGAGCGCGGCGTCGGAGACGGACAGGTCCGACGGGATCGTCTGCTGCGTGAGCGTGGAGGCGGTCTCGTGCACCGTGAAGAGCTGGTCACCGCGGACGGCGATGTGGCGGGGGCCGGAACCTTGCGGCTGGTCAATCTTGCCGGAAATCTGGAAGGCACCTGAGGTCGCATTCGCGTCGCGGGTCAAACGCCAGACGGTGTCACCACCCTGCACGGGAGAAAGGCAGAATGAATTTGACTGCCAAGCGACCTCTTGAAGAACATCAACGTACCAAGTCTGGAACAAAGACTTCCTCGCCAACTTCGAGAGCCATATGGGGGTGAGACACGCCACCGGTGGGAGGAGGGAAAGTGATCAAGGGCGAGCCGGACACAAGCTGGAGTGGGTCTTCTTGCGTCGGAATGAAGAGACCATTGCCAGATCCAAACTTATGTGCGGCAGGGAAAGGAAACCCGACGTTGGTCAGGATCATGCACGGGAGGCAGAACTACATAAAGGACATACGTTCATGGTGGCCACCTCCCCAGTCGAGAGCGGGATCGCAAACGCAGGCCCATTGCCTCCTGAGCTCGCAGTGGAGATTGCAGCCGTAAGCGAGCCATCTTGTCCCACCGAGAAGGACTGGAGTGCGCCTTCGGTGTTCTCATTGGTGGCACTGAGTTGCGTTCAATACGAGTGAAGGATACAAAGAGAAGCCGGTGCTCACTACAGGATGCTCTGGTTCGTCGGGTGAAGGGCGATCCACGACGGATTCGTGCCAGATGGGTTTTGCTTGAGCAAGGTGAGAGCACCTGCGTCCGAGTCGAAGAGGTAGGATGCGATGAATGTCGTGTATCCGCCGGCGAGAATCGTGAAGTTGACCATCTTGTCGTGAGGGAGGGAGTGGGTGGATGATTAGGACGTGCTGGGTACAAGTATGCGTCGTGAGCTTTCAAGACTCCAGGCCGTGAAAGCAGGAAAGAGAAGAGGGGCGGGGTCAGAAGAAAGAGGGGCAAAAGCGGGCGGATTTGAGCGCAGATCTCAGCATATGTAACAGACGGACCAAGCACGGCGCCACGCGTATGCCCATTGTTCCATCTCCGCGAGTCTGGATGATCGCAAACGGCTTCTTCGTTGTCGCCCACACCGCCGCGTCGACCACAGCTTCGCGGAGCCTCTCGCACCCGCCCATCCCGATTGCGTTCGGTAGAGCTCCTTCGACCATACTTCACTTCATGAGGCAGGGACCGCTCGTTGTGCGTAAGCCATGAGAATGGAATTTGCGATCGGATATGGAGAGTAATGAGGGGGACCAGGGGTGTATACAATGTGCAGTGTGAGTGGTAGCGCGCTTGATTATACATATCTCTAGGGCCGGGCGGCGCCAAGCATAAGTACAGTACATAATAAAAGTGCTGAGCGCTGAGTATGTTCCCATCCTCCACGACCAGACTCTGACATATTGCACAAAGGAAAAGCTCATGTTTTTTCTAGCCTTAAAGACATCCCCAGAGGTTACGTCAGCCTCTCTCGTGACTAGCTAAAGCCCTCACTGGACATTTCGCCGTCTGTCATGTCAACCTTTACGACGAAGTTGAGACCGATCCCTAATAATGCCTGAGCGTCTCCAACTCCGAACTTTGGCCACAGTCGCTGGCACAGTGGCATCGTCGCGGATAGATGCCAAGGCTCCTAGCTCCGAAGACTCTCGTATTCCTAGCCAAGGACTGGACACCCGTAGGGACAAAGAACGACCTCGCGGACATCAAGTTTCAGACCCAGGTGGCCCCCATCCCGCCTCTGTCCTCCGCTTCGAAACAAATAGCACCGAGTTGAACGTCGCTGCGCGCATGTCTTGGGCCGCCGATCGCGAGATGACCCGAGCTGAGGATCGGGCGTACTCCTTGTCTGGAATCAACACGCCGACCCTCTACGGCGAAGGCAACGACGCGTTTTACCGCCTTCAAGAGGAGATCATGAAGAAGTCGGCCGATCATTCCTTTTTGCATGGGCTAGGGCGTCGAGACGCGACTGCATACCATGAAAAATCCACGAGATCGCGCCCCAAGACTTGCGACTGCCCATCGTATAAGAATGGGAACCAATCCGTTCAATTCAAGCCCTCTGCCACACCATTTTTCCCACTCAAGTCGTATGTATTCTATGGTCGGAGCTCCTGGGTGAGTAATATGTGTCCCCATTACTGACAATCTGCGATCGTTTGCATTATAAACAAGACACCTTCAGGGCACCCGCAATATGTCTCACCGCACGGCATCTGCGGCAAAATTCGCGCCATCGTCATCGGGCACGACTACGCTCTCGGGGATATGTGTTGCACTCACCAGCGGCACGGCCCGATTTTCATGAAATTTTCGACCCAGCGTCTCAGCGGATGGAACCCATTCTGCTACGTCGTCGGGGCAGGTCGCATCGCTTGCCGTTCAACCCGGTTTCCAAAAGAAGATACCGACGGACATTCACATCAGCATGGAAATAGAAGAACACACCATCTACATCTCCGCTCACCCTCCGTACCGCACGCACCCCGATCAGTGATGCCTAGGTCTCCCGCTCGACGGACTCAACCGCATCACCGCCACGCGCCGTTCCGCTCCCTTCAAGCCGGGTTGGTCTTCCTCCTCCTCCTCCGTCGAGGACATCGACGCCGACTGGAGACTGCTCCGCGTCGCGCGCCGACAGCCCCCAGCCCCTGCAGCTTTGCACTGGCCGCGTCCTCGTCGTGTACGTGGACGACGCCTGGCACTGTCCCGCGTTCTGCATCGTCTGCGGGTGGTGCACGAGGAAGAGAAGAGGCCCTTGGCGTGCACTGCGCCGCGGCGCACTTCGTAGACCACGAGGCACACCGTTTGGACGGGGAGCAGTCTGGGTACGTGGTGCCGCCCCACGCTCGTGGGTGCGCGGCGCCCCGGTTCCCAGTCGAAGCTTCAGGCCCTGCTTCGCGTCAAGGTGCCCCTGGATGTTACTCCGAGCGTGCGAATCCCGGGGAGAATGTCAGCGTGATGCCGAAGGTCGAACGGATGCCGATGGAAGATCGCTCTGCTGGGGTCCAAAACAGTGAAGATGCGATTCCCTGTGGTCTTCCCCGCGGCTGGATGGCAAGGTATACACTTTGCTCTGATGTCGCTTTTCATCGGACATGTATATACATCTATACGTACGACGACAATCCACAAATATATACGTCCCCGGCACTGCCTCCTATCCACCTCTCGGGCCCGCTCAAAAGGGCTCCCCCTCAAACTCTGACCCCTTCGTCTCATGCGAGATGACGAGCACCCCCGACGGCGGCTTCGGCGCGCGGGACCCCACCGAGCCCTCCTCCATCGTCCGCGCGCGGATCCCGCCCGAGCTGTGCCCCGCGCTCGGCCGGTCCGACGCGGCAGACGAGAGCCCGGAGAGGTGGATGACCCCGCCCTGTGCCATGCGGTCCCGAAGAGACTCGCGCGTGTTGAAGGTCATCAGGAGCGCGTTCATGAGCACTGATTGGATGAGGTTAGCGTGGGACGGTGCGAAGGATCCGGGAGGGGACGCACGTTTGGGGAGGATGAAGTAGATCGCGATGTAAATGAAGGTGTTGGGGGCGGAGACGAACTGGGGAGGCACGTCATATTAGCACGTCCTCAGTTATAGGGCATGGCGAGCGACGCTCACAGCAATCAAGCATCCAATGGCACAAACCCTGGTCCGAAAATATGAACGTGCAGCTGATCGGCGGGTAAAGTGAGGACTCACGCAACCAAACCCCCAGTGTTGATCGCGTACAACATTAGTGTCTGAACGACACCGTCCATTGCCATTCTGCAAAGGTATGAGATTGGAGGCGAGAGGAAGTACGAAGGAAGCACTCACTTCTTATTTCCGCTTCGCCGAACGGAGAGCAAGTACCACAGGACCGCAGCGTACGCAACGTCTGTTAAGACAATCATCACCAGACCCCAGCACCCCAGCCACTGTTGCCACGATGCAAGATTAGTGTCAGATGCGTCCGGGATTTATGTGATTGCACGTACCTCGACGTTGAGGAACTCCTCAAATCCGGTGACCTGGTAACTGTATGGCACATCCCTCTTCCTTAGTGTCCATGTAAAATGACGGAGTGACCGATATCACTTACCTTTTGATCCCGTATGCTGAACAGGTGTGATAGTGAGACATATAATCCTCGTCGAACATATCTCATGCTCACCAATTCCCGTGCCTGCAATGGGAAACTTGAGGCCTTTGGAAAGCAGGAAATCCTACAAACACACTCACCTGTCGTTACAGCTGACAATATGAACAAGATCTGGGGCTTGATCAGTATGCAGGCGCTGCGAGCACGTATGCACTACGCACAGAAACCACCGATATTCCGTGCTTTCTGTTTGATACTATATAGTTTCGTGTCAAGCGGCGATCAAGTCCAGAGCAGCATTCACTGAACACATACATTTCCATATCCGATAGCCAAACACGCTGGGTGGGCGTGTTTGAGTAACCATTCGAGAGCCTGATGCCGTGAAGGTGGATTGTACGTACCCCCTGATGATGGAGTCCATAAAAGTCTGCGCATAGGGCTGACGGTAAGCATACATAGTCAGATACTCGACGGTTGAAACATACCGCAACAAACAGCTGTGCCTGCATAGAAGCACTAGGTAAGACGCACTGCATGATTAGCCTGGTGAATTGTGAAACTGACTCCAATGCTCCTGTTAGAGAATTGGGCGATCAATCCACTTTTTCACCATCCTCGGAGTTTCGAACTCACCATATAGGTTTGGAAATGATCAACACGTTCCCGTAATGCGTCACACCGTAGAAGTAAACGATGTGTGCCACGAGCGCCGTATGCACGGTATCCAGTACCCTTCCAGAGCATGAGGAATATTTAAAATACGTTCGGCGTGATCGATGACGAACCATAGAATCCCAACCTTGAAAGGTACCAAATGTAAGTTTCGCGTGGACCCTCGTCGGGAGGAAGAGGACGAACCGTGAGTTTCCAAATCGGAAGGTCTCCCGGATTGCGCGTGTAGTACGTCGCGGTCTGAACCGTGGTAAGACCATAAAGGCTGCGAGGAGCGTCAGCCAGAGCGACGACGCAGAATCAAGCCACTCACATCGAGGTCAGTGTGGAGCCTAGAGAACAACCCTTGTGAGAAGCCTGAGGAAGTCGAGAATGGTGAACGCACCAATGAAGGCAGCGCCCAGGGTGTTGTCGAGCGTGATCACGACCATCGTTGGGGCACCAGAAACGCGACTCCTGCGGCCCTCCGTTATGTATCATTCCGCACCCGGCCGTTCACAGACATGACCCGCCGGTGTCCACGGCAAGACAGCGCGCGGGAACAGCGCTCTGCTGTACCGCCCGCACGTTCGAAGCCTCTCGGGCACGAACTTTACCACCGCGCCCATCTTTGTGGGCGGCCAGCGGCGCACTCGTCGGCGATGCGAAGTAAAAGAACGAGCTAGAACAGGCATGTTGTCAGAAGGTGGGACACGGCACGATCTCGGACGGTACTGCTTACGGCGAGGGTCTTCAGGAACGTAGAATCTTGAGCATAAGTTCACCAAGGCCGTTCGTCAACGTCGACTATGGGTGGGTACCGCCCTGGGCGTCCGACACAGGATTCTTAGTTTGCGGGAAGGCTTCTTGTGAGGATATTGAATGATATCAGAAGTCGTTGGCTGCGCAGTGCGCCCGGACCTCAATCTCTTCGCAGGCACCATATTTATGGACGCTGTAGAGTCTTCTTTCAGGACGCCACGGATCCGAGTGGGAGCGCGAATGCCTGGGTCGCGAAGCGACTGATTGACAGAGGAAAGATTTGTTGGGCATGGTAGATCGCAGTCACGAGTTTAAGTCTGCAACTGACATCAGTGAGCTGGAGGTTGGGACTCAGTAAACCGGCGCTAAGGAAGGGGGCCAAGCGGGGCGCGCGCGCTCTTGTCGACGACGCCGGCGAAGGGCGCCGGCATCTTCTCGGCGCACCTCCATCATCGATTCATCTCCCATGCTGCCGGCGGGGACGAGATGCAGAGGTACAGGCACCGCACAAGCTGGCCTCCGTGAGTACCGGTCTCTGTTCGGAGACGGGCCGGATACGTCCCAGCATACGCATCTGCCAGATTGAGAACGCGCATCACGACAAGCTTCTAGTGCTTGATCGCTTTGAATGTCCTGCAAAGGCACACGACAAGCCGACGCCTTTCGCGACGTTACTAGTTATCTCACGAAGGTCCACAAAAGCCTCTGGGTCGGTACACTTTCGTCTTCTGCAGAGCCTAGCCCTGCCTACTCTGTACTCCAAGCTATATCCTTCCAGGCAGGTCTTCACGGGCACTTCATAGCGTGAGCAGCGGCCATGGTCCCTGTTTAATGTCTCAAAGCGATGGCTTTTTAGTTTTTGAATTCTCGATGAGTATACCTGTAACGGTCGAGCAGTCATATCGATATCACACTGTATGAATTTGGTGCTAACATGTGATCGTATGTTGGTTCCCTGGCAGCCGCGCGAGGGACGAGTACTGGTCCCGGGGGCCATGGAGAAGCCTCCTCAGGTACCTCGGGAGGCGTTTTAAACGGAGGTCGTAAGGACCTCCGTCGTCCGAGAATCAGATGAGTATAAATATTTACGTTGAGGCACAGGACGGCTACTAGAAACTGTTGAAGGCGGAGCGTACGAAGCTTCGTGGAGCGGCGCCCGTTTATCGGGCCCATGCGCGCCACCTGTCCCGTTGTCAGCAGAGACACAGTGTCAGAAGCAGGTATAAACATAGGCATGAGAGAGAGAGAGCGCAGAACTCGCCAACCGTACCAGGGGGGTACGTCTCGGACACCCCGTGCGATGCGGCGCGAAACCTGTCTCTCGCCTGCCCATCTGGCAATAAGGGACAGCGCAGTGCGAGCGACGCCAGATCCTCGGCGTTGGGCGAGGAAAGTGACAGGAGCTGACCTCGTGGGGTACGCCACCGGTCCTAGTGAGTAGTCAGCGTGAGTAGCAGCGGCGTGCGCTGATGGAATATGTTCACCTTCGACGTACCGCGTGCGCGCCGGCGAGGGCGACGCTGCAACAGGAGGGGCTTGGGGGCGACAAGGGCTGTTTTCAAAGCGTCTGTTCATTGCCCGGAAGAGAGTATGTTGCCACCGCCGTCGTTTAGGCGGCCGATGGATGAAGGGGTGGGTTGGGTTGCGGCTGGGGAGCAGTTGATGTGCCGCATGGACAGGAATGCACAGTTGAGGGCGAGATGGTGGGATGGTGGGAGAGAGAGGGTGAGGGAGGAGGGAGTATATCCTCGCGCGGCGCATCCGTACGGCGAACTCCGAGTGGCGACCGCAGACCGAGCGCCAGGGACACGCGTACTAACACAAGGTTGCGCACCCAAGGAGCACAAGGCCGCGTCGAGACCCGCGATACTTGAGTTCCGAGCACCATCTGGCCAATCGTTTCCTGCGTCCCCCCCGCGCCCACGTGAAACCAGGCTGCTTCTTGGGCGGCGAAGTGGTCTCAAATCCCAGGGGCCAGGACCCACAGTAGTCCCTATAACACCGATAACAATCAACCTAAGTTCGTAGCCGGGTTTGCCGACAGAAGGACATACCGAACGCGAGAGATATTATGGTGACCAGGGGTCAAGGGGGCGTTCAATATTCCTCCAAAGTTTGAGCCTCATCCTTGCGTGCCCTTTCAGTTGCTTGTTCCGCGAGTATCGAATCCACGTCCCACTGTATGCGCGGCAGGTCCAACTTAACGTTCAAGTTGCACACCATCATCATTCCCTCGATGTTCGTACTTTGAAAGATGTGGAGAGACTTGAGCAATTTTTCGGTGACCGCAGAGCGTGATGTCGATGATAAGCTGCTGCTCAGTGCTGAGTCAAGAACTTGTTAGTCTTACAGCCGGAATAAGTCCGCGCCGCAGAGGGAATGCCGAACGAGACGTCGATGAAGTCTGGAAATAAGTCGAAAACGGGTTCTGGCTCCGACTGAGGCTGTTAGTACATGGTCATTGCTGTGCCTTCTCGGCGCGCGGTTCTGCCAGCACAGAGATACCACTGTCCGGCCCGGATATGGCACTGGCGAGTATTCCACTACGTACGTAGTGGATGTTTCACCCACTATTTTTCAGTCTGTCTAGCATGGAGTCAAGAGGGACAAGAGCTAAACGGTCTTAGAGAAGTATTCCCGAAGTCCGGCCGCACCACAACAACTTCCTCCGAGGCGCCGCCGCTAACCCAGCACTGCCCACGTCCGAACCAGCCGCCGTTGTCGTGGTAGTTCGCTCCGTTGACCTTGACGTGAACACTGGGGACCGCGTGCTGATAGATAGGGATCCGTACTTCAACCGCGCTGGGTAGAGTGCTGACGACTTCAGCTACTTCCAAGACCAAGTTTGTCAGTGTGCTGGCCAAGACCAAGATCCTGTGCACTGTGCGCGGCAGGAGAGAGCATCCCAAACAGCGACGTCTCCTTCCCGTCGGTATCCACCGGCTCAGGCGCGGTCCCCCGCGCGCACCTCCGCGCCTGCCAACCCCTGCCCGCAGTACGCGTACTCCTTCAGCTTCGCCTCACTGAGCCTGGTCGGACTGCAGGGCGCCAGAGCAGGAACCCGGATTTCTTCATCTCATCTTCGGGGTCTCGACGACGGCCAGTATAGCCAACAAATGCCTCACCCCTTTGGACGTCAGAACTGCACGCGACGTGTTCGCAGGACAGCGCCAACGCCTGGAGGGTGAGTCCAGCATCAGCCCAGAGGCACAAGAGCGAGATTGGTCTCGAAAGCACGTATCATCTGTACCTAGAAAGGCTGTCTGTACGTCGACGCCCACTCCCTCCCCTTCCCTCTCTCAGTTCAGCCACACAAAGCTCGTCCGCGTCGGGATCTCCGTGTTGCGCACGAGCAGCGTCATGTTCTTGCCCCCATCCGTGCGCTTCAACACCACCGTGCCCCCGTCCCCGGCCACACCGCTCGCGATCAAGAACTCCTTCTCCGGCCCGCCGAGCTGCATCCCGCGGATCTGGTCGAGCCCGGTGAACACCCAGCCGAGGAGCTCGAGCGCGGGCTCGACCCGGAAGATCGCGATCGCGTCCCCGCGCGGGTCCTGCACGCCCGTGTTCCGGTTCGAGACGTAGATGAACGGCTCCGGGAACGAGGGCGACGTCTCGGTGACGAGGATCTCCGCGGCGGCCATCGCGGCGCCGGCGGGCAGCCCGGGCGGGGTGATGTTGAAACTCGCGACGGTGGCCGCGACGGTGCCATTCGGCGCGGGCGGGATTGTCTGCTGCGTGAGGGTGCTCGCGAGCTCGTGGAGGGTGTAGAGCGTGTTGCCTGCAAGGTTAGGGATGTATCAGAGACTAGTTTCCAGGATGCGCGCTATGGGTGACACGCACCCCGGATGGCAATGTGACGAGGGCCACTCCCGGTGGGCTGGTCGATCTGGCCATGGACGACCCAATTGCCCGGAGAGCCCTTTTCGGTGAGACGCCAGACCTTGTCGGCACCCTGGGAGGAGCCCAGTGCCGTTAGCTCAGAACAATGGGAACAACCCGAAGCGACATACCAAGTCCGGGATGAAGACCTCCGAGCCGTACTCGTAGGCCATGTGAGGATGCGAGACAGGTGCATTGAACTTGATGGGCGTGAAGTCGCTAGAAAACTCCAGCGGGTTCCCCTTCACCGTTGGAATGATTTCCCCATTGCCCGAGTTGTACTGCCAGTGAAATACCACGTATGAGCTTCCCCGCGGCGCACGCATTGCAGCAGGCGTTGCGTACGTTCATAATGGCAACCTGGCCCGTCGAGAGCGGCGTCGTGAAGGCGGGGCTATCGCCGTCCGAGCTGATGGTGTCGATGGCGCTGGACAGCTGACCGTTCGCTCCAATAAGGAACGACTGGAGTGCTCCTTGGGTGCCTTCGTTCACGGCACTGCGCCGTGTTAGCACGCGGACCGTCTGGGAAGAGAAGCCGAGTGACGTACTAGAGCACGCTCTTGTTCGTGGGGTGGAGAGCGATCCACGAGGGGTTCGCCCCCGTCGGAGACTGGTTGAGAATGGAGAGGGTGTTGGTGTGCGAGTTGAAGAGGTACGAGACGACGAAGGAGGTGTAGCCCCCGGCGAGGATGGCGAAGTTGACCATGGCGTGAGCCTTTTGACGTGGGCTTGAGAGTCGACCGAATTCGCCAGAGTGTGTAGCGCGAGGTTGGAGCGCACCTTGTGGAGAGGGCCCGGGTCGTCCGCGGACTACGCTGAACGAGAGCTGGCTTTAAGTACCGCGACCGAATTCACGATAAACGGGCTCTCAGATCTAAATACAGTAGCCGAAGGAGAACTGCAACGTGAGTGGTCGGGCCATGTCAGTGAGCCTTTCTAAGCGGGTCACGTTGATGGGACAGCCATCCATCGTGCGTCCATCCGAATGTCCACCGCGCCGACGGGGCCACCAGAAGCACGAGCGGGGCAGGTACGCACATCACATGGGCAGAAACCACGGAGTTCACACCGTCGGGCTTCCGATAGGCAACGCTTAGCCCGGCTGTAGCTTCGACTATGACGTTCATGATGCTTACCGTTATTCCCCCGTCGCCAATCTTGTTTGCAAATGGCGAATCCTTTGACGAATCCGAGACTCTACCGCACTTCAAAGCGGACGAATGCTGGGAGCAGTGAGTGGGCACAGATACCGCTGTGTATAGACGTCAGAACCATCACTATCGATCGCATTATGGGCGCACCTCGGAGGATGAGTCTGGAGAATTCAAGCTGGCTGCCTCTAAAAGTCGAGGATGGATTTAAGACCCTTACTCCTACAAGAACCGTTAGATCACCCGTCGCACATTCTAATACAATGCAAGTCATCGGGCATGCAATAACATAACATCGAGGGGTGGTGGGGGCATGCTAGACCTATACATTTTGTGCGTGGCGAAGAGTCGAAAGCATGTGTCATAAAGTGAGAGGACCGGTGAGAGTACAGTTTAGCGACCGCCCTTGCCACCCTTCATGCCCTGCTTCGATACGCGGGGCTGAGCGGTAGGTGCACGCGCGGGCTGCAAGCAAGATGCATGAGGCCACAAAGCAAGAGGGTAAACTAGGACGAGACTTACCTTCGCAGCCTTCTCCTTCTTGTCCTCCTTGGCCTTCTTCTCGGCCTTCGCCTTCTGGATGGCCGCTGTCCTTTGCTGGGTACGGATAGCCGCGGTCTGGGACCTCCGCGCGGCGATGGTGGCGAGGTCGGCACCGACGATACCGCGCTGATGCTTCACGGTCTTGCGGGAGCGCTTCTTGGCGACTTCCTCCGTGATACCCTTCTTGTGCATGCGGCGGTACACCTGCGTCCAGGCGATCTTACGAGGGTTCTTGCGTTGGAGGAAGAGCGACTCATTCTTGGAGGTGGAGAAGCGGAAGATCTGTACGGAGAACGCCAGCGTGAGGAGGAACGGGAGAAGTTTTGGGAGGATGGTCGCGGACCTTGTTGTCCCCGCGGACGAAGAGACGACCCTTCGAGGGGTAGATACGGTAGCCGGAGAAGGAGTCGATCTCGACCTTCTACACTCCAGAACGGCCCAGTCAAAATCCGCGGATGTGATGAGGGCGTAGACACTCACCATCTGCAATGCAGAAGGGACGGGAGATAGAGAGCGTTAGTCGCTGCAAGCACAAGAGCGATCCGGCATCCGCAACATGTCCGATCCATCCATCCTCTTCCCGTGCCGATTCCACCCCAATTTGACCCTCAAAATGTTCCCAACCATCCCAACTGGCCAATGCTGCAACATCTCGGCCTCCCAGAGCGTAAACAGCGATACTCACCTTGAATTTCGGTGCTTGAGGAGGTTGGTGGACGTAGCGTAGCGTCCCGCTACCCGATTGGGTGTGCCTGTGCCACAATCCAAATGACGCCAAGCAGTACCACGTGGTATGGGCGCCTCTATCCTAACGGTTGAAAGCTCGGGCGCTCATGTAAGTGGTTCGTCACCTGCAAACTGCTTCTATCGTGAAAATCAAAATGATCACGCCCATCTGTCAAGCGCGACATTTTACAGCCCGTGTGAGCAAGATACCCACACGTAATACATAATTGCCCAGTTGAGAGTCAGAGTGAGTGCATATACTCAGCATTCGCTGCCGTGTCACGACATTGAATCGTTCACATACGCAGGCGTTGGTATTCGAATTGGCCTTTCCAAGTGGGGGCCAGGTGCCGTGGAAGATTGCCAAAGAATTACGTGTGGGTGTTTCGAGAGCAATGGAACAGTGCACTGGTGAGTGTAGCGACGCGGTGGCACCCTCGTCTGATCACTGATCTGAGCTTCTAGTCCGAGTCTATGACGTATTGGGAAACAAGTCTAGTGTTGCAGTTTAATCGGGTGTAGCTGCAGACGTGCTATCTCAGTGTCCAAGCGTCTGGAATGGCGGTCAATTGACATGTATCGCAAATGCGCATCTCAACTCTTTCAGGTGGCCAGACATTCATGAGGAATCCTACAGGCAAAAAAATACACGGCATTGACCTCTGTCGCCAATAAGTCCTTCCCTCTCTGGAAATTTCCACCCACTCTCAAGGCCTCTCATCCCTGTACATCTTTATTTACGGACTCGACTTGGATTTAGTGGTGCTAATTTCAGCAGGAACTCCGTTGCGCATTCGACAGCTGTTGATACTCCACTTCCCCATTTCTCTCATGGATAGGCCAGGCTTGAAACTCAGCAATTAAATGGGAACCACACCGATTGTACATTGCATCATCGAGTCACCATGAGGCTAGCCGCGTGGCCCCAGCGTGGTCACTTTGCGCCACCACGCTGCGCTCTGCTCGATGGGATCTCGCCGTTGCACCGGAGATTCAAAGATTGTCAGCCGAGCGGTGCACGACCTTTGCCACACGCCGACCTCATCCCGTGCGCCCGCGAGGTTTGTCCGCGCTTGTCCTCCGCGGGCCCACGCCCACCGTTGACGGAAGATCTCGCCGGCGTTGGTGGGAAGCTCAGGATGGGTTCTCACCACAGGCGCCGACTGCATGCGCCCTGCCCGGTGAGTCTCCGGTCCATGTTACGGACATCTTGATCTCACTCTGCAGAATAATGTCCGCGATGTGCGTGGAATCGAGTGATCAGACAGACCGTCACGACTCGCCTGCGGTCCATGCGTTCCGCGTGTGGTTTTTCTGCATCTCACCTACGACGTTGCCACTCCGGGGGCGTCCGCTATCAAAGCATCTAGGTCGGAGAAGGCTGTCTACACGCAAGCGTCGACCTTGTCGCTGCCACACCAGACGCATGAAGCAACTCCGCCCTCCGCTGACGCAATCCGTGAGCGCGAGGGGCAGTACTCTGCGCCGGCGCGGGCGGAGGTCCCAGACTGGCGCCCATGCTGCGTCGACCACAGGCTGCAAGATGGGCGTAGTAGGGCCCTGCCCACCGCGAAACCCCGCAGCTCCTCTCAAGCCAATCCATTCTCACCTGGCCTGACGAACACCCACGACACTCGCTCACCGAGCCATTTCACCCCACCTCAACAAAGCCGATTTCACCGCGCGAGCGCGAGCGGGGCCGTCGTACCACCCTCGTGCGCGCCGCCTCCCCGCCCTCCTGCCCCCATCGCCCCTGCAGCGCCAGGATAGGCTAGGCTCGGCACCGACAGTCATTCCTGCACACTCATGCGGTCGCGCGTCGGGGCCTGCGGCACGCGGACGATCAAGCCTCGCCGCGCCCCGGTCGCATGCGGCATCGGCCTCTCGACGTCGAGACTCGAGACTCAACCCGCGCGCGGCAAGCGCGGTGCCTAGCGCGGCCGTCGATCGCACCACTCGACGTCCTGGCGCGCGACCAGAGCTTCTCGCCGCCGGCCCCTCGCGCGCGACTGAATGCGGCGCGCGCCCGGTCCGGTGCAACACTGCTAAAAATAAGCCTCGCGGCCCTGCGCGCTCGGGACTCGTGGTCGGCGGAACAAACATACGACAAACGGGGGCGGTCGTTCACGCACGGGCGACTGCAAAGGGATCGGCGCGGCCACGCTATCAACCAGATTTGACGCCGGGCGCGCTCGTCCGCTACTGATTCCGCGCGAACGCCCAAGAAAGTTCACTCTGCTCACGGCGTGAATTTCCTGGGAGTATTATACAGTGGCTCGGACCTCCGCCGACCTTCTGACCGGGACCACATGAAAACATGTAAAGAGAGCGGACCAAGAGTCGGCTGGCGTCAGGAAAGGAGGAGATACAAAATTGCATATATAGCATTCCGTCTAGACTCTACTCAATATGTGGTCGATACATGAGGAACCTAAATTCGTTACACAAGCTACAGAAGACACGCGGGCACGGCGCACCCGCCAGAAAATGCCCCATCACGCCGGTAGGAGCGAAACCCGGAGAAGCTCCGTGACCGCAAGAGGGTACGGAACGCGAACCCTGCACCGCAGCTGCATCGCGCCGGCGACGCGCCCCGCTCCACCAGATCCGAGACGTTCGGGATCCGATGTCGGCTCACATCGACTGATACGACGTGTACCACTTCGTGGCCTCGACGGCGCCGTAGAGCACGGCGGTCAGCGTCTGTGAGTGGAAGCTGAGCCGGTAGAACCCGCGGGGCGAGTTCTCGTCGAGGAACCAGACGAGGACGGTCGCGTAGAGGGAGGCGAAGACGATGTACGGGTTGTATGAGTACAGGAAGGTGGTGAAGAGGTGCACGGCGGTGAGGAGGAGCTTGGTGCGGAAGACGGACTTGAGGAGGACGGGGATCGTCGGCACTTGCTTCTCCCAGTCCTCGTGGAAGTCCGCACGTCTGCCATGACCTGCGCGCGCGGGAGGCTTGTTAGGGTTTCCATAGATCAACGGAGGTTGGGGCTTACAGCATGTGCCGCACGGTTGATGGTAGACCACACGATAATCTGTGTGGGGTTCCAGATGTTAGGACCTGCGCGCCTGCAGGCAGGGACCGGGAGAGGATGGAGTTCACAATCGCGAAGGTTCCGCATCTGTACCCGCGTCAGTTCCGGAGTCCAGAACACGCAGAGACGTCAGGCGAAGACGCACCCTCTGATAATACCGATGAGGACCGCTTTCATGCCGGGGATTCTCTTGATCGTAAACGCTGGCTTGTCGCTGGACTTCGGCTTCGGCTTCTGTGCCTCCTCGCTGACGCTCTTCTTGGGCTTCTTTTGGCCGCCGAAAACGAAGAGCTTGAAATCCCAGACGAAGGCAGGGCCGAAAAAGATGGCAACCATCGCCCATGTCCAGGGCGGGGAGACCGCAAGAGCGAGGAGAAGGAGGAGTGCGTTGGAGTACAGGAGCATCTTCGCCTGGCGGAAGATGGAGGTCATCTCGCTGTTGCCTGTCTTGAGTGCGTAGGAGAGCATCGGTGCTTGGTCGAAATAATGGTCCATCCCGATGGCGAGGATGTCTGAGGCGACACAGATGAGTACCTACGACGCAGCAGGGTCGCAAAGGAAAGGGGTGTGGGTGGGCAGTCAGCAAGATGGGCATTGAGGAGGCGCGGTGAGAGAGCATGATAACTCACAGGTCTCCAGTCGATCATGCCGTATATCGAGCGTGACATGAAGGTCGACAGACTAAGACTGCCGACGGAGAGCATGAGAGGGTGAGTGAGGAGCTCATCCCTGAGCTTGCTGGGGGTAATGGGGGCGAACTGCACGGCCATGGGGGGCGTAAGAAGCAGCAAGGACGAGGTTGAACTCGAAGGCGAGGGAGGCGAGCGGACGAGCCGGAGGGATGGCACCCCAGCACAGAGCGAGGGCTTGTATAAATGCATCCCGACGGTTCTGACGCCCCAAGAGTTTGGTGTGCAAGCGAACGCGGACGGCGGCAAGCCCGCGAGCTACCTGTTCGGGACGGTGGATGGGCTTCACGTCATCGTGGGCACGGTGGTATGTGCGTCTGCACCTGCGGGCGGTCGTCTCGCGGTTCGCGGGGCGCGCTCGGCTTCGGAATTGTAAATGCGAAAGGGTTGTGCGCTGACAATTAGGGTTCGAGGCGGGCCGCACTGCGGACGCACCGAGGGTTACAAATGAGCGAGTCGCTGCCGCGCAAGGACGCTGAGAATAGGCCCCCGGTATCACGCAGTGGGCGATGCGTGCGCTCGGCCGTCATGGTGGGCCGAAAAGCTGCAAATAGCGTGAGCGATGAAAGGAAGTCGGACGACCGTAGAACATACCGTCAGCTGGAGGCGTTTTTCGGGTCGTTGCAGATGCATACATCTCGGCTATCACCGCCAGTGCAACGACCCGGAATGGAATGGACGTCGCCCTCAGCTTGCGTCTGGGGGGGTGGACGCCACCGCAACAAGCGGCGACGTCCCCGTGAGAGCGTCAACTAGAAGGCGGGCGATAAGCCACGCCTCGTGGCTCGAGGGCTCGCAGAACGCCAGGACTCCGAGTCGCAGCCCGCGCGCGGCCGGGGTGGTCAACGGCGAGAGGCCAAAGCGTTCAGGAGCAACCGAGCAGGCGTCTGTCTGCCCTCGGAGCGCTGACCGTCCAGCGGAGTGTAAATCAAGATCTGGATGCCTTTACTTCAGTGATTATCAACAGCCACATGCCACCGACCGCACGACTCTCATGCTCATCCCGACCCACATCACATCGTGCAGTCCTCTCGACCGTAGCTTCTGGTCTCTCACTCAAGTTCGCGTCCCATGAGCCTTTCAACGTCTCACGCATTTCCAAGCGATCTGACATGCGTCTAGTATGCACGATCGCTGTTCGGACGGTTGTACCGTCGCCTCCGAAAGCCGATACCTGCCTGTTCACAGGACATCTCACCTTGATCCCCGATCAGTATGGGAGCATCTGTCGTGAACTCTGGCATGGCAGATTAGACTCCTGCCACCTCGTGCAGGAAGTCGCGGCGACAGAACGCGAACGTTGAAAGTTCGAAGGCGCGGACGCCGTCCGCGCATATTCAGGTCGACCTCGATCGCAAGCTTGTCCGTGTAACCTCCGACTGTTCTGGCCTTCCGCGGTCTTCGCGTGGTCTTCTCTTGCCGCCGCCGGTCTGAGTGCGAGCTTGGGCACTGCTGCGGCCCTCGCTCGTCTCGTTTCCCGTTCCTATGGTCGCCAAGCGCGAGCGTAGTGCGCGCGAGCCATGGCAGAATAGCTTGCGTGTGCAATCACTGGTCGGCAGTACGGCCCCGGGCGCTGTACCTGCTAACCTCCATGGACGTGGTCGGGCGCAAACCATGAGCGCGAGAGCAATTCGCTTCAAGGACCGGTGTCTGGTGACTGGGCACTTCGTCGATGCGATACCGAGCGCGTCATGGCTTCTGTGTGCTCGCGTCAGCGATGCGCGAATACAATCCCACTAACAAACCTGACTGCACAGTAACGGTCGCCGTGGCGGTGATACGCCACCGCTTTTTTTTCGGGGCTCGTATCGTGTCGCTAGGAGCACGCGTGGAGGCGATGTGACTCTGTGTTGATGAAACGTCAGCCGAATGTCATCCGGCGCGCGATGTTCATATGTCACCTAGGAGTCACCAACGATGATATAGGAATGACCTAGAATCAAGGCCACGTCCACCGGAGGCTTTGGAATCGCCTCCACGCACCGTCCGGGGGTCCAAATTTGCCGGACTAGCTTCACCGTGCGTAACTTCCAACAGCAGCCTGTGGGATCCACAACCACGTCAAAAAAGGCGACGGCGATAGGAGCATGCCCGCCGGTAGCCGACCTGAGCGCGACGAAGACCTCGTCTCAGTTCTCTTCGGAGGAGGCAACCGAGCGCGGGACCAGAGAGGAGGGATGTGCAGCCTTTAGGCGAGCGCGACAAACGGTGACCCAGCCACGAGCAGGCCGTACGTCATCCACGCGGCTTCCCTGTTAACGTCCGAGCGCGCGGAAGATCCCGTGCGAGTCACGGAGGGGAGCCGTAACCTTTCTTGCATCGAATACGCCGCTTTATCTGCCACGAGCGCGCGCGTGGTTTAATGTTGGTTTAGCGGAGGGCCAGGCAAGCCGGTGGTAGAAGAGACCCGGGGCGCAATGAGGCTGCAGGTTCGTTTAGTTGGATGTGTCCGTTTGTCGCCACTAAACGACCAGCAGATGGACTGCGCAGAATTGCCACGCACCGTAACGAATCAACGCTCAGTGAAGACTCCGCCGGCGATGCAGGGTCCCGAAGTCTAGAGCGGTGGATAAAGCCGAGGAGCAACCACTGCTCTTCTTCCGCAGTTTGGTCGGCCTCGGAGGGGGCGAAAAAGTGCCGTCGATAAGGACGCATGAACGCGGGAGTTTCCTTGAACATTGTCGTCCATCGGGGGAAGGACTGCTGTGAACACGCCGTCCACGAAACCGCCGGCATTGTGTGGCGGTGGCGGCTTCACTGAATGGACAAGAGTGGGCAGAATCGATCCGGAGAGAGGCGTCAACGGTGACTAGATAATTGGCGGACCTCAGGTACTCACTAAACGATCTGCATGCGCAAGCAAGCGGCCCTCCGGACGCGGGGAACGAAGCCTCGCGATTGATCAAGGGCGGACACCACCGGCTTGGGATGTGGAGTTCCCCTTTCAAAAATAACCTTCGAGGTCACCGGGCGAGATTGTGGTAAACCGAAATAGCCGCGGCGTTGGGACGGGGTGTGTGTGTCCACCCCGTCTCATCGACGGTATCCTGGGACATCGCATCACCCACCATTGACGTTCGCTGAAAGAATAGGCGACTGGATTGGGTCTTTCTATCCTGCCATTAGTAAAAGAGGAGATATTACTAGTATGTATGCACGTACCGAAGCAGTCGAGGCATGCTTAGACGAGAAACAGCATCTGACGTCGGCGAAAGATCGTCTCAGTGATCACAGGTCTGGACAAGGCGGCCTGTTTAGACTTTGACGCCCGTCGTGCCGAAGCATAGCTTCAAGCGGAGTTTGTTCGGGTGTCAAATATAATAACCGTTCCTGATAGAGGTTATACAAGCAATGCAAAACTCCGAAAGGAGAACGGAACAACCTTGATCTCTGCCAAGAGAGGTGGCTATATGGAACAAACACCGCACAGCTGCGTACAGCATAGTAATACAACATATCGCCTGCAACGACGCATTGGGAAGGACATGAAATGTAGCGTACATATCCCTGGCCTGAGTACTCAGACGAGTAAGTGACTGGCGGCGGCGACTGTCGATCATTCGACCGGAGTCTTCTTGTCTCCAGTAGCGAGGCCAGCGGGGGCGGCCGAAGTCTCCGGAACTTCGACCTTGGGGGCGTTGCCTTTCTCCTCGTCCTCGTCCTTCTTCTTCCCACCAGAGCGGCGACCAAGGTCGGCCTCTTCGGCGGTGAGCGAGAACAGGAAGCCGACGATGACGAAGGGCAACGTGGCGATCATCATCGTCTCAAACGCCTTGCCGTAGGACTGCGACGCCTTGGTCCGGACGTCAAGGGGCAGCGACTGGATGTTGCTCACCGCCTGGAGCTGATCGATGTACTGCAAACGATGCCCGGATCAGGCCCTCTCTCCCCATCGCAACAACCCGACGGCAGCACGTACCGGCGCGGCCTCCGGGTCGGCCTTCATCTGGTTGAGGAACACGTTCTGGATGATGGACCCCTGCATCGCGATCCCGACGATCCCGCCCAAGCTCTTGCTCCACATCGTCATCGTCGTCACGCTCGCGAGGAGCTCGCGCGAGACCTTGCTCTGCGCCGAGACCGTGTTCGTCTGCGCGATGAAGCCGACCCCGGCGCCGCTGAGGGCGAGGAAGACGTACTCGACCGCGCGCGGGAGCTTGCCGTTGAGCATGATGAGCAGCCCGTTCGCGACAATATTCACGAGCCCGCCCATCCAGAGCCACGGCCGGGTGCGCCCGGTCCAGGACATGATGTACCCGACGAGGGTGGAGAAGATCACGATCGTGCCGACGCTGCGGGGAGGTGTGTCAGACTGCGTGCTTCCCGGCGGTACGGGGTGGCGCCGAGGCGGGGAAGGGGACTCACTAGGGGAGGACCTCGAGACCGGAGACGAGCTGCGAATCACCGCGGACGAGCTGGTAGTAGGACGGGATGTACGCCGAGAGACCATACATGGAACTGCGGGGCGGAGACGGTGAGCGTGAGCGTTTGTGGCGTGGCGGAGAGTACGTACACAGAAGAGAAGAAGTAATTTCCAGTCGACGCAGTGACATTGCGAATCCTGAACATCTGGAGGGGAATGACGGGGTACCGGGGGACGCGCATCTCATAAAAGATGTAGACGGGGATGAGAACAACGCCGACACACAGAAGCGATATGACGATGGGGCTGTTCCACGGGAATGTAGTACCACCCCAAGAGAGGGACAAACAGAGGCTGACAACACAAGCGAAGATGAGGAGGATACCGCCAAAGTCTACGTCCTTGAAAGACACTCCGGGCCGCTTCCTGTTCGGGATCTTCTTGACGAAAAGCAGCAGCACAATAACAGCAGGGGCGGAAAGGATGAGACTGATGTAGAAGCACCAGCGCCAGTTGATCGCGGAGAAGATTCCTCCCAGGACCTGGAAGCAAGTCAGTTATCAATACGTCCTCGTAAATTAGTAGACTTACGGGGCCGAGGACAGTGGCAATGGCCGTCCGTGCATACATGGCGCCGACAAACTTGCCACGGTCTCGGAGGGGTACCATTTGGCTGATAATGATCATACATACGACCTGCAGAGACATCGAGGTCAGTAATTGGAAGGGATGCAGCAGCATGGAAGGTACGTGCCAACAGTCCCGCTGCCCCAATACCTGCTATAGCACGACCACAGCAGAACCAGATGAAGTCGGTAGCGATAGCACAAAAGAGTGTGCCGAGGTCGAAGAAAGCGATGGAGAGGAAGAGCATGAGTCTTGATCCGTACAGGTCGGTTCCACGGCCAAAGATGGGTTGGAACACGGTGGAAGTTAGCAGGTACGCCAACGAAATCCCTGGGACATATCAGTCGCGATCAGCAGGAGTACGAGGGAAGCCACTCACAGCTTTGTGAGGAAGTGCGTTGAACTCAGATGCCACGGTAGGCATGGCTGTGGCGATGATGGTTTGGTCGAGAGAGCCGAGGAAGGCGGCGACAGACAAACTTTCGGATACTCAGGAATGTGCTGAGAGGGATGACAGAATGACTTACGCCACAAAGACCAACTGAATCTCCTTGTTGACAAAGGCTTGTCCTCGGTGGTCACAGTCGGAGGGGTCGCCTCTTGAAACGGCTCCGGCTTCTTGGGATTCTCCGCCGTCGAGAAGGAGGCAGTGTCAGATTTCTCGCCTCTCTCAGTGGCCACCACAGTGCTTGCGCGAGTTAACGCCCTGTCTATATCTTCGACATGATGGAAAGTGCTTGCACGGCTGAACACCCTCTCGATATCGAAGTCATCAGGCTCTATGATACTGGTACGAGTTACAACGGCCTTCATCCCATTGAGTTTTTTGGGCGAATTCTTGAGAGCAAGTTTGGCACACACCTGATGATCGGCCATTAGAGGGGATTTGAGGTACTATATGTGGCTGTGGTCGATATTACGGTGTTGTATGCGTTACGTCGGGTGCCTAGCCTCGGGCGGATGAGTAGAAGAGCGAGCGTAGGATGCGGGGATGCACCAGGGGAAGCCCAAACACATATATGCATCGTACGGACCCCGCGGCATAGCTCAGTCAAGGCGTCAAAATCAGCAGCCGGAAGAGCACGCCGTTGGCAGCCGTGGGCGCCCATCGACCGCGCATTCCGCTGTAATGTGTGAATTGCTTCGGTGGAATGCCACCCTGTAGCACCACTCGACACTTATGCAACTGTGGAACCGACACAGGAAATACAGGGGCCAAATATAATCGAGGTGGGTGAGCTGTTATGCTATTTGTGCTTTGCTTGACGAGGAACTTCGGCGACATGTGACGGCGAACCAGAAGAAAAGGCACATCTTACGATCATGAATGAGCGCACACCGGCGGATTGCAACGAGGGTTTCAAAAGCAGTAGGTGAGCCCGAGTTGCCGCCAAGCTAAGGTGACTTGGCTAACTCACCGAAGCGTACGACAGCGACGAACGGCTTTCGAGTGTGCATAATGAGACCGCGCCATCCGCCGCCAGGGCCTGTGGACTCGTGCTTGCATCTCGGGTTCGATGGGAGGAGCCAGTCAACGTCCATGTGAATCCTCCGCGCTATGTGCACATGCGAAGACGATCGCGGAGCGCCATAGCCGAGGGGTCACTAAGCTCGTATGAGTAGCGATGGCGTTGCAGGGGGTTTATGGATTGGCCTGGTGGTGACAAGGATCATCTTCTTGGGCGTTCCGAACAGGGCGAAGCGCTAGCGCTCATGGCATATGTACTTGACTTTGGATGACACAGGAGGTCAGCGTGACAAGCGCAAGATGAAGTGAGGCAGAGGACACGCACTGTGCCTATATTGCACCTGAGTTTCCGACGGTCGATTAATATTAAACTCGAATTGGCAATCACGATACAGTACTTTACCTGCGCGCCGACGACAATCAATACCCACTAGTATTCCTAGGCCGTTTAAGCCAAAAGTGTCGCTGAAGTGATCCACAGATATCCGCAGAGATTAACTGTGCCGTCATATAGTGGTGGTAGGATGGAAGGTGTTTAGGTGTGGTAAGCGCCTTCAGCTACCGATTGAGCAGCAACGCCATCACGTGACTGCGGCGCGGTTCGCGCCGCGTGCATGTTCGTTTCTATCCTGATTCCTGACCACCTCTTGGCCTCAGCCGCCATGTCTACGACCATAACGTCCTTGCTAAACTCACTACACACACACCTACAATCCCAAACACAACTCTCCCAACCCTCCATGCACAACTCGGCCTTCCCCCCACTGCGCTACATGACGAACTATCAACCCTCCAACAACAGCTCACTCAATGCATTGAGAGCCAGATCGACCACCGGAAAAAGCAGGTCGATGAGTGGATGGAGAAGTGCTCAGCAGTAGAAGGAGAGTGTATGAGATATGGAAGGGCTCTGGGTGGACACATGAAAACGTCGGGGCCGAGTGTTGGGGAGATCAGGAAGGAGCAAGTGCTCCCTCGTCGGTTTGAGATGGTTTCAGAGCACCAGGAAAGACTACGTCAAGTGAGTGAGCTCATGTCTGATTCACTGCAGTTGACTCTAACCTTCGTCTGTAGCAATACCACACGAAACTCGAGCAACTGTTGAATTTGACGGGGAGATTAACTACCCTGGCGAACACTCTTGGCCAAGAGTTCTTTGTCGATGTCATGGAACCAACGTACGCCCCAGGAGAAAACGAGTATGATACGACTTCCTATCGAGACGTGACCCCCGAGCGGTTTTCGCGGTTGGAGAAGGAGCTTGTGAGAGGGAAGGCGAAGTTGTGAGTACCATCCGCGTCTTCTGATGCATCGAACTGACACACGACAGACCAAACGTTTGGGCGTGCTCTTCGCCACCTTTGTTCAGATCGACTGGCTTTACACAGAGCTGGGTATTTCACCACCTTCTCTCAACGACCTTCCTTCCGCCTCTTCCTCGACTCTCGCTCCTCCTCCTATCCCCCGCTCCGACCCTCATGCGGCAATAGCTCTGACCCCTTCCTCAATGCATCCATATCCATGGCCATATCGACGCCCACTCCTCATACGCGAACCCGCCCGATCACCCCACTCCTGTTCTTTTCCGACGCCACTCCCCACCCCACCGAGGTCGACCATCAACGTGTTTTTGCAAGTTCGTTGCTCGGATGGAAGAGTTGGCGGAGGAAGATCTCCCGGAGTCTCATGCCTCGCTGGGTCTTGAAGGTGTCGAACCCACGCAGGCTCTTATGACTTGGGCGGAATCAACACGAGCGGATCTGGAAGACACTAAGAAACGACGTGAAGCGCATATACAAGCTATGTACGACCAGCTGGAGGCGCTTTGGCGGAGACTTGGTGTGGCAGACGCAGATATGGACGCGTTTGTCGAGGCGCAAAGGGGAAGCACTGACGAGACGATCAAGACGTATGAAGAGGAGCTCGAACGCATGTTGGAACTCAAACGCGAACGTATGGGCACTTTCATCGAGAACGCACGAGAGGAGATCATCAAGCTCTGGGACGACCTGTTGGTCGGTGAGGAAGAGCGCGCAGACTTCGCGCCGTTCGCCGATGGTGAGTGTCTGTCGCGGATCTATGCTGCGCTTCTGACCACTCGGGGTAGATGAACACACGGAAGAGCTTCTATGCCTCCACGAACAGGAAATCAAGCGTCTCAAAGAGGAACGACGCCTGAAAGGTCCACTTCTAGGCAGCGTCAAGAAATATTCGACATCTGCGAAGACGAGAAAGAGCTAGCCGCGTCTGCTAGCGACCAGAGCCGACTGCTTGGCCGGGGTCCGCGAGATCCTGGACGTCTCCTGCGTGAAGAGAAGATGCGCAAGCGCGTGACAAAGGAGAAGCCTCGGGTACGTCTCTACTCTCCTAATGCCACGATCGGAACGTTGAGCCTTAATCTTCCCTGCAAACAGCTCGAACAAGACCTTCTCATGTCCATCCCCGCTTGGGAGGCGGAGACGGGTTGCGTTTTCCTTGTCCATGGAGTCGGCATGTACCAACTCCTGCTGGAGACCGTCGGGACGAACGACAAGGAGAACGGGAACAAGCGCGGCGCAAAGGGCCGCGCAGGCTCAGTCCCCCTCGAGCAACGACACCCTCCAACTCAACCAACCACTTCGCGCCCAGCGGCAGGTCCGGAACCGTCACCCCAGCAGTTCGCCCAGCGTCGAGCATGGCGAGCTCGCATTCCGTGCCCAACAAGCGACCACGTCTCGCTGATTCAACTTCGAGTGTTCCTCCTGTCCCCACTCGCGCACCACTAGGCAGTAGCCGTGGTCCCATCGTGAACCGATCTGCGTCTCCAACGAAGATCCCGCACCCAGGCAAGACCACCAGCTCTTCCCTCCCTCGTCCAGTTCCTCTCGCTATGCCTGTCCGAACCTGGTTCTCAACATCACGCACTGGGCCACGGCCGTGTTCCATCAGCTCAGCAGCTGGGGTCAAGCGGGCATTCGTACGGAGGCTATCATGCCGCACAGCGCGCAACGTCCTACGGAGCCTCGTCTACGTACCGTGGTCCTGGCGCTACGGCCGCCGTGGCGAAAAAAGCATCCCGTGCACGGCGGGAGAGCTTCAAGCCGCGTCCTAGTGTCGACGAGAACTGGGCGGTAGATGCGGACGTTGGGCGCTGGCGGGCAGGGCTCGTTGGGGTGTCCGTCAAGGAGGAAGATGAGTACTAGGAGTGCTGGGCACTCCCCGTCGTCTCCATGTCAGGTGGAGACGGCCCCTGCGATGACTTATGCGAACACGTCTATCTAACTCCGACTATGCTGTATGTTTATCTCTTTTGACTTTCGCACTCCACGTTGAGCCAGAGCTACATGTTTGCTGCTACGACAGCGATTTAGCCTGGTTATGAACGCCCTTCTCTGTTGATGTGTACTAGTAGCTTTTGATAATACTACGGAACATGAAGTTGCGGAAGCTGGGTCGTGCGAGTGCAGCATTGCTAGTTTGGAATGCAAAGTGACTGTTCCAGTTCAACGCTTGGCAACGCGTCTTCCGACCAAGCAAGTGATGGACGTCCTCTAGCATGAGAATATGTGTCATAATGTGCTGCGGCTTCCGAGAACACCGCGCGAACTTGGAGGGCAACTGTTCGCGAACGTGCACGCGCAGGTTACCTCATGTACGGGGGCAGCTTTTCGAAGCGGTTCGGTGGACGCGGGGGAACTTTAAATTTACTTGTCAGCTACATAGCCTACGCCTCCTGAATGCAGATTGGCGGGGCAGACGCACTCAGAGGCCATTCCAAGAACGCTGTCCAGGGGCAATCCAATGCGGTGAGAGGCAACAACACGCGACGTACCGAGACGCCGCAAACACCGCTCGCCTTCAATATTTCGCACCGGTGAAACGCCGCGACTCGGACCGGCGCTGGAAGGGATAGCCACAGACGCGTGGCGCTAGACCAATTACAGCACTGAGCTCACGGTATAACTCCCCTCCACATTCACCTCAGTTCGTCTCCCTCTCCTCTCAACATCACCTTCATCTCTCTACTCTCTAGACTGAGCATCTTCATCTTTAACCAACCTATCCTACTTTCTTCTGCCTACCACTTTGTCATAATGCCTTTCACTGTCGACTCCGAGCTCGACCTGCTCTTCCCCACCGACCAGATCCCCGTTGAAGTGCGGAAACAATTGCCCCAAGAACTCCACGTAAGTTCACTGGACCCTCTTCTCTGCCTTGTACCAATACTGTCAATAGTTGCGCCCTCTTGCGTCCACCGACCACAAGCGTGGGCACCTCAAGGTGCTCGAGGTCCTCACCGTCGTCACCGACCCCGGTGAGCACGCCTGGCGCGCTCAATTCGAAGCCCTCCGTGCAGCACCCTGCACGTACTACGGTATCGTCATCGTAGACAAGGCGTCGGATCGCATCGTCGCTGTCGGCACGCTCTTCGTCGAACGCAAATTCCTCCGCGGGCTCGGTTGCGTCGGGCACATTGAGGACATCGCCGTCGACGCGAGTCAGCAGGGCAAAAAGCTCGGCCTGCGCATCATCCACGCGCTCACCGGGATCAGCGAGAACAGCGGGTGCTACAAGACGATCCTCAACTGCAGCGACAAGAACATCCGTGAGTCGCGTTCATGATCTCCGCGCGCTGCTCTTTCCCGTTTTGGCATGAGGCTGACTCGCCTATGCCTGATGCAGCCTTCTACGAGAAGTGTGGGTTTGAGAAGAAGGAGAACGAGATGGTGAGTTTACAGTCATATTTCCCCTATGTGTTGAACGGGTTGTTGATTGGTGGTGTTGTGTAGGCCAAGTACGCTCCCACGGACCGTGCACAGACACCACGTCTATAATTCCCTATACCACTCCCCACGGAACCTCGGACATGACTAGACTTCACGATGATTCTTGGACGGACTGCGCACATGTATCTGTATAATGTGATGTACATTGCTTGCCCGAGCTGGCAGCACGCATAGAATGGCTCTTGATGCAAATAGCACTTGACTGCAGAGTTTGCACATGGGAAGACCATGTTTTCCTACCTGCCATGGAATGCTGCACTTCAGAACAACCAGGCTGACCACCAAGGTCAGACCCACTCGCGGGCGATCAGGACGCTCCCAGTGGTGGTGACGTCATGGCGGGACTGGAAAGTATATTTCACGTTGCAGACGGTACCTCTCTGCACTGTGTTCATGTAACTGTCTGTCGACAATCTACTGTGGTATATCAACTGACCCTTTCGCGACCACCATGGACTTCCTTAGTCCTCTTCACAGAGTGATGTGACTGACCATTACGGTTGGCGTCAGTCACGTTTCGACGCGACTCGTCACGTCAATGAGCGAGACCGTGACAGCTTGTAATTCTCCCTCTTCATCCTTTCCTTCTCCTTCCGTACACCCCTCTCCATACCGGTTCAACCGGTGTCAGGCACGATGGCGAGAGGTTCAGGCTCCTTTAGACGCGGAGGGGCCCGCGGTGGCTCTCGTTTCGGCTTTCGAGGCAACACATCGTTTCGCGGCGGCAGAGGACGCGGTCGCGGTCGCGGAGCAGCACCCTCAACAGCACCCCCACAGAGGGATGAAGACGGCAACCAGCTGGAGGAGCGGTTTGAGCAAGTGAAATTACAGGACGAGGTCGACGAGAAGCTTGGCTTCGCTCGTATCCAGGAGGGCCCTGCACGAGAGGGATGGTTGATCAATATACATCCGGTGCGTCGCTGCTGAGAATACATGAAATGTGTTCGAGCACTCTCTATTTCTTATTATCCTTCTTTCGCGTCACATAGACACTAGTCAAAGCCGCGGACTGGCCGGGAGGCAAAGCCGCCGTGGACTACTACTTCATCCAGGACGATGGAGGCATGTTCAAGGTACGATGCAGTATGAGCCATACTTTTCATCTCGTGCAAGGTACGTCGTGCCATACATCTTCAGCACTTTCATTTACATCTCTCCAGAACGGCATGGAAACGTCATTGAAGAGTGGCTTAGGAAGCAGTACGAAGGCGTCATCTGTGGAATTCTCGGGTGTACAAGGACGACCTAAAGATGCCGAATCATCTTATGGGCCATCGTCGACTATTCCTGAAGCTGTCATTCCGCAATGTCTCGGATCTCCTCACTCTACGACGCGACATCCTGCCTCTTGCGCTCGCAAATAGCGCAAAATTCGATGCAGTGGACGCCTACGCCGAGGTGGTGAATGCCACATCCGCCGCCGCCACCAACATCGAACTCGAAGGAGAATGGGCAGCCAACGGTGAGTCACAGACAGGCTCGTCGCGGTGGGGAGCCGGGTCTCGCGACCGAGACCCGCGTGAATATATCCTCGATATCCGCGAATACGACGTCCCCTACTTCCTTCGCGTAGCCATGGACAAGAATATCAACGTTGGTCTGTGGTATGCGGTCACCTTCGATGCAGGTCAACCCGACCTCAAACTTCTCAAGGAGCGTGTCAAGCGTGCCGACCCTGTGGTCATGGCCTACGATATTGAAACACGAAGGCGCCCCTCAAATTCCCCGACCAGGCCATCGACCAGGTTATGATGATTTCATACATGGTAGATGGACAGGGCTATCTTATCACGAACCGCGAGATCGTGGGCGAAGATATCGAAGATTTCGAGTATACTCCAAAGGAGGGCTATGAGGGCCCCTTCACGATTTTCAACGAGCCGGACGAGGTGCGTCAGTGTATTTCATGAGTACACATATGCTCATACTTCGTGTAGGCGGCGACGATTTCTCGCTTTTTCTCGCACATACAGGACGTCAAACCCACCGTTATGGCCACGTTCAACGGCGACTTCTTCGATTTCCCATTCCTCTATGCCAGAGCAAAGGTTCACGGCATCGACATGTTCTTGGAGACCGGTTTTGCCATAGACTCTGAGGATGAGTTCAAGAGCCGCACATGCGTCCACATGGACTGTTTCCGCTGGGTCAAGCGCGACTCATACCTCCCGCAGGGAAGTCAGGGATTGAAAGCGGTCACGACGGCCAAGCTCGGCTATAACCCTATAGAGCTTGACCCCGAACTCATGACACCGTATGCACATGTTCACAATCCAGTTACATGCGCTCATATTCTTTCCAGATACGCTATGGAGCAACCTCAAATCCTCGCCCAGTACTCCGTTTCCGATGCGGTTGCTACATACTACTCTACATGAAATACGTCCATCCTTTCATCTTCTCGCTCTGCAACATTATTCCCCTCCGTCCCGACGAGGTTCTGAGGAAAGGCAGTGGAACGCTTTGCGAAACCCTTCTCATGGTATGTATTTCCACCTCTTACCCTCATGGTTCCGTTAACATGACTTCGACAGGTGGAAGCGTGTCAAGGCGAGATCATCTTCCCGAATCGACAAGAAGAGTCGCACGGCGTCATGTACGATGGACACTTGGTGGCGTCCGAAACCTACGTCGGGGGACATGTGAAGCCCTTGAAGCGGGGGTATTCCGTAGTGACATCACAACGCACTTCAAGATCGATCCCGACACCGTTCAAACGGTGAGCCGCCTGCACCCGTCTATGGAATATGGACTCATCTCTCGTCCAACAGCTCATCGATGATCTCGAGGCTGCATTAACTTTCTGCATCGTGGAGAGTCTCACGGCAAGCTCGAGGACGTCACCAACTACGATGAAGTCAAGTTGCAAATCCAAGCCAAGCTGGAGGAGATGCGAGACAACCCTCTACGTATGGACAAACCGCTCATCTATCACTTGGACGTCGCTGCAATGTACCCGAACATCATGTTGTCGAACCGACTGCAGCCCGACTCCATTGTCGACGAGGCGACCTGCGCTGTGTGCGACTTCAACCGCCCCGGCAAGACCTGTGACCGTCGTCTGACCTGGGCATGGCGTGGAGATTTCTTCCCCGCCCGACGCGATGAGTTCAACATGATCAAGCATGCGCTGAACCAGGAAGCTTTCCCACCGAAGAAACCTGGATGCCACCTCGGAAGTTCATGGACCTCAGCGAGTCCGAGCAAACTGCCCTCCTCCACAAACGTCTAGGTGACTACTCCGACGAGTGTACAAGAAGGTCAAGGACACGAAGATTGAGGAGCGCGAAGCCATTGTCTGCCAGCGCGAAAACCCCTTCTACGTCGACACTGTGCGTCGTTTCCGAGATCGGCGATACGAATACAAGGGCCTGCACAAGACGTGGAAGAAGAACCTGGACACGGTCGTCTCTGAACAACGCTCGATCACCGAGGTCGACGAAGCTAAAAGATGATCGTTCTCTACGACTCCTGCACTCGCTCACAAGTGCATTCTCAACTCGTTCTACGGCTATGTCATGCGGAAAGGAGCGCGTTGGCAATCCATGGAGATGGCGGGCATACTTGTCTTACAGGCGCGACGATCATCCAGCTGGCGCGGAAGCTTGTGGAGAAGGTCGGCCGACCGCTCGAGCTGGACACGGACGGTATCTGGTGCATGCTTCCCGGCGTGTTCCCGAGAATTTCAAGTTCAAGCTCAAGAACGGCAAGGCGATCGCGTTCTCGTACCCGTGCACGATGCTTAATCATCTCGTCCACGCAAGTTCACGAATCACCAGTACCACGATCTCGACCCCACCACCGGCGAGTACAAGGTGCACAGCGAGAACTCTATCTTCTTCGAGCTCGACGGGCCCTACAAGGCCATGATCCTCCCTTCGTCGAAAGAGGAAGACAAGCTGTGAAGAAGCGTTACGCCGTTTTCAACGACGACGGCTCCCTTGCAGAACTGAAGGGCTTCGAGGTCAAGCGTCGTGGAGAGCTGCAGCTCATCAAAATCTTCCAGTCTCAAATCTTCGAGAAGTTCCTCCTCGGAACGACACTCGAAGAGTGCTACGCCGCTGTGGCCCAGGATGCCGACCGGTGGCTGGACGTCCTGTTCAGTCATGCAGCAGACCTCGCGGACGAAGAGCTCGTCGAGCTCATTTCGGAGAACCGAAGTATGTCGAAGACTCTTGCAGAGTACGCCGGCCAGAAGTCCACCTCGATCAGTACTGCCCGCCGCCTGGCCGAATTCCTTGGCGACCAGATGGTCAAGGACAAAGGTCTTGCTTGCAAGTTCATCATTTCCGCGAAGCCGATGGGCGCACCCGTCACCGAACGCGCGGTACCCGTCGCCATCTTCTCGGCCGAGGAAGGCGTCAAACGCACATACCTCCGCAAGTGGCTCAAAGACAACGGCTTGACAAACTTCGATCTGCGCTCCATCCTCGACTGGGAGTACTACATCGAGCGACTTGGCTCCGTCATCCAGAAGCTCATCACCATCCCCGCTGCGATGCAGAAGGTCGCGAACCCCGTTCCCCGTATCCGTCATCCCGACTGGCTGCACCGTCGTGTCGTCGCCCTCGAAGACAAGTTCCACCAGCAGACCCTCACCGACCTCTTCAAGCGTGCAAACGAGAAGAAACCCGCAGAGGTCGCCGACATGGACATAGAAGACGCGATGTCGCAGCCGCAGAAGCCCCGCGGGTTCCGTCCCAAAGCAGTCGTAAACCGCAAGTCCAAGCACCGAGACGACAGCCCGGAGGCCGATGACGCTCATAGTGTATTCGCGGAGCTTCTCCCCGATGTCAACAAGAACTACTCCGGGTGGCTCAGAGTCATGCGCAAGCGCTGGAGGCACCGCGCTGGCGACACGTCCGAGAGCGTCGCAGTGCCCGCGATGTTCCGTGGAGTGCGCACGAAACAGAACACGCACTGGGACGTCGTTCAGATCCGGCCCAACAAGACTCCAGGCGGTTCACCCTCTGGCTGTCGATTGATGGGTCTCTCACCTCCGTTCCCATGCGGATTCCTCGCGAGTTCTATATCCACCTCCGGACACCACCGAAAAAGACCAGTTTGACCCCAAGCTGTATCAGTGCGAGAAGGTCGTAAGGAGTCTACCTCGTGATCGCCCTTGCGTGAACCTATACAAGCTCACCGTTCTGGAGCACACGTATTTGGAAAGCCAGGAGCACTTCATCGACATCACCAACGATCCTAACGTCGACGGGGTCTACGAGTTGCAGGTACGTTCTAGTCTTTGCCCTCCTTTGACGTTGTGCCGACCGCCTTTCAGCTCCCATTAGTCGTGCGAGCCCTGCTTGATTGGGAAAGACGTGCACCAACGAAGACAAGACAATGACCCTGAGCCGTGCCGAGACAGTCGGGTTCGACCTAAATCAACTCGTCGTGCAAGTTCCTCCGGCTCCAAGCGACGGTACTTGGACCAAGGGCGAGATGGCAAATACATCTTCCTCTATCATGCCTGCGCTCAGAACGCCCCAGTGCATGTCTTTGCACTCTTCATTCCTGGAGAGGTGGTCAAGCTCCACATCGTCGACCCCGCCACTCGCCGACAATCCATTCCTCGTCTTTCGGAACTCTACGCGGACCTCCTTAGCAAGCACACGAACGACGTAGGCCCGAGCAACTCTTACTCCTACCCCGACTACCTCACATTCACCACACCTACCACGGCAATGATGCCACCGCGCTTAAAGCCGTCTCTCGTGAGCTCGGCCTCTTTGAGAACCGGTCCTACACCGTGGTCATCTCTTCCAGCAAAGAACAAAGCTACTTCGACTTCCAGACACCGAAGCTCAGCAAGTTCCCAGTCCTGTCGATGACCAAGTCCAAATTACCCCATTCGCTAGACGTCTTCCCATGGCAGACAGGTGTCGCCCAGAAGCTCGTCGCCCGCTACCTCACCCTAGGCCCCTGGTTAGACCGGACCATCGCGATGGCGGAATACTACGACGTGCCCGTCGGCCATATCGAGGGTGATCAGCCTCTACTACTAGCAGACATTGAGTTCGCCCGTCGGTTGACTAGTCAAGACATCGTCCTATGGTGGTCCCCCGGAGACCGTCCTGACCTCGGCGGCATCGAAGAAGACAACCGTCCGGTTGAGGAGCTTGCAAAGACCGAGTTCATCTCTCCAGGCTGTTACTCGAACGTGTGCCTCGAAGTCACCGTTCGCAACCTCGCTGTTGATGCTGTTCTGCACTCCGTCATCGTCAATGAGCTCGAAGGAAGCGGCGGAGCCACGGCCTTTGACACCTCGAAGACCTTGGACGAGTACTCGAAAGGCGACACTTCCCACGACGTTACTCTTGGCGAGTCAAACGTCTCACCACAGACGTTCGGCATCCTGAAATCTCTCATCAAGACCTGGATGGTGGACAAAATTCAGGGCAGCTTCGAAAGCCCCGCGACTGTCGCCATCGATCACTTCTGGCGATGGATCAGCTCAACCGCCTCAGCTATGTACGACATCGGCATCCATCGGTTTGTCCACGGGTTGATGCGCAAGACTTTCATCCAGATGCTCGCCGAGTTCAAGCGGCTGGGTTCCCATGTAGTCTACGCAGATCTTAGCCGTATTCTCCTTGTCACGTCAAAACCTCCCGGGACCGCTCACGCCTACGCCATGTATATCACCACCGCCGTCACTTCGCATGAACTCTTCCAGCACGTCTACCTCCACACAGAACGCTTTTACGACTTCCTTCTATTCATGGACGAAGCAAACTTCGGCGCGGTCGTCTGCGAGGACCCGCTTGCCTTGGAACCTCCAGAACAACTTGCTATCGAAATGCGCTGGAATATCCCATCCTTCCTCCCACCCGCCATCCAGGCCGACTTCCGTGCTGCCGTACGCTACTTCCTCGTCGAGTTTTTCAGGACGGTACAGAAGAGCCAAGGAGCGGTCCGTGTCCCCCTACGATCTCTCCAAAACGGCGAACCAGAGACCACCCAGCGCGAGATGTCCAAGGCCTCCGATTCCAAGTCCACTCCCACCCAAGAATTTATCACTCGCAAGCTCACGCGACGCATGCTTCGGATTCTCGGAGGGGCACAAGAGCGGTATCGCAATGCCCTGACGGACACCCACGAAGACGGCTCGCAGTCGGAGCTCGCGCAGTGGGAATTCCCCCTCCTCCCCGGCTCGCACCTGCATATGAGCAACCCCGCGCTGGAGCTCGTCAAGTTCGCCTGCGCCGTCTTTGCGCTCTCGAAGGAGCACGCGCTCGAGGTCGGCCTCATGAAGCGCAACCTGCTCGAGCTCGTCGGCGTGCGCGAGTTCGCTTCTGAAGCGGCGTTCGTGAACCCGTGCGAGCCCCTCAAGCTCGCGAGCGTGCCCTGCCGGTACTGCGACAGCATGCAGGACTTCGACTTCTGCCGGAGCCCTGCGCTCGCGCCAGGGCGCCCGTGGCGCTGCGCACGGTGCGGTGGCGAGTACGACCGCGCAGAGATTGAGTTCGCGCTCGTCCGCGCCGTGCTCGAGCTCGAGCGGCGGTTCGCTCAGCAGGACCTCCGGTGTGCGCGGTGTGCGCAGGTCCGCGCGGACAACGTGAGCCGCCACTGTACGTGCTCGGGCGCGTACCAGCTCACGGTGAGCCGTACGGACACGCGCAAGCGGCTGCGCACGATCGTGAACGTTGCGCTGGCGCACAACATGGTGCGGCTCAAGGTACGTAACGCTCGCTTCGTGCAATGGGTTCGGGGTGCTCACGTGTCGGTCTACAGGAGGTCGCGCAGACGCTGCTCAGCAGCTGGTGATCCGGCCAGGGGTGATCAGATGTCGATGTTGGGACTCGTTAAAGTTTGCCAGGGACACCGTCGGAATGCTATCTCAGCTCTCGTATCATCTATGTATCTCGCATGTTGTACTCTTATACCACGCACCTCATGTCAATGCACGACACTTTACGCCCTCGCATCGCTTCGTCTGCATTTCATTAAGGTGGTTCGACTCCCAACGCAGCGAAGACCACCCGACGCTACGCTTCCTTGATTACGGTTGAGCAAAGGGAGCCACCATAATCTGTTATCAATGATCCTCAGCCAACGTAGAGTCTGGGCAAGATCTGCGACAGTGCTCAAAGTCTCGCATTCCATTGTACATTGGTCAAACCAAATGACACTAGTAATATAACAACGCAACGCTTACGCAGGCGTAATTGTATGCCGACTCCGGTACATGTGCTAATTCAGCGACGGTAGCCAGGACAATGCGACGACGACAGAGAACTGAACAGTACATGGCCCTAATCTTATGTACAGTGAAATCTTGCATATCCGGCCACGCAGCGGATGAAGGGGAGATATCCGGGAGGGGTAGTTGAACATTAGGTGAGCGGGATTGCGGCCTAGGTCCGGTGGATGCAGCGGGTTTAAATAGAAAAGATAAAAAGCGAGACATCGACAGCGGCAGAGGATGGAAGTGCATACTTTCCCTCAGGAGGGTCTTTCTCTTACGCTAGAGTGAACGGGACACATCACAGTGAGCATATAGCCAGCAACAAGAGTGCGCACACGACTCACAGATCTCAAGCAACTTCGGCTGCGGACTCGGCAGCGTCGGCAGCAGCCGCCTCCTCCTCGGGCTCCTCAGCGATGGTTTCAGGAGCAGGAGCAGCATTGTTCTCCTTCTCAGCCGCACCGACCTACACACACCCCCAGATAAGCACACACGCTGGAAACAAAGGAGTGAACGTCCATGCCCACCTTGGACGCAGGCTTCTTAGAGCCAGCACGCGATGCGGGCTTCTTTGCGGCCGAGGGTGGCTTGGATGCCTTAGAGGCCGGCTTGGACGCAGGTTTCGCGGACCCTGCGCGCGACGCCTTGGACGCAGGCTTAGCCGCGGCCTTGCTAGCGGGCTTAGATGCAGGCTTGGCCTTGGAGGCCGGCTTAGCCTGTGAGGGGATGGAAAACACGCTCAGCGATGATAAGGAAGGCGAAGGCGAGCTGGACGGACCTTCTTTGCGGGGGGCTCGTCCCCGTTGACGGCGGCCTCGCCGTCGTCGCCATCCTTTTCGGCAGCAGTACGCTTGCGGCCCTTGGTAGACTTAGGTTTCTCTTCACCCTCATCGGCGGACTCCTTCGTCTTCTTCACGCGGGGCCTTGCGGCGGGGGCGGGCTCAGCCTTGGGCTGGTCCTTGATACGGGAAGAGCGGCGGGGCTCAACAGGGGTGTCGGAAGTGGCAGCAGCCTTGCGGGGCATTGTTGCGAGTGCGTTCGGGGTGACTGGAAGAGGAGCAAGGGCTGGGGGATGGTAGGGGAAGAGGGTCAAGATGCGCGAGGGCCCCGGGGCGTGGCTCAACAGAACCCTACTCACGATCAACAAGTCGCTCACGTGCGGCGTGCGATCCCGTGACTTGCGCGTGCCCCCGCCACTTTCGCGCGCTCGGGCCAAATCACCCGGGCGCCCCCCGCTCCCTTCCAGGCTCCCTGGCTCGCTGTCGGAAACAAGAGCACTCGATGGGTCCATGCCACTAGCGTCGGCAATAGTGGTCCAGCGCGGAGTTGAGCCAAACAAGCCGGAGTTTGGATGTTCCAGAGAGAACAGTATCGTATGAGCATTCCGCATCAACGGCGTGTTGCTGGCCAAGTACAAGTATATCGTATTGTGCGCGAATGTAGACGATCATCGACGTTTGGCCTCGAGCTCCTGTATGCGTGCGTTGAAGAACGCGCGTATAGCCGACTCTGGTACTTCCTCGCCTCGTTCCGCAAACGGACGCAGGTGTTGCATGAGGTCATCCCTGTCAAGTCGCTCAGTTGAAAGTAAGTGAATTGGTGAGCAGAGGGCTCACCGCATGGCATTGAATGCCATGATACCGTTGAGGGCTTGTTCTCGGGGTAACCGTTGCAAGGCCCTCATGCCGAGTTCCTCCAAAGAAAGACCTGGCTCACACAATAAGAACGCACGATCAAGCAGGTTTATGCGTGATCCGTACCTGAGTCAGGGTCTTCCGGAGGCTCGTACGTATCTTCCTCCTCCACAAGATAGCTGCGATCTTTCAGGGACTCCGCACACTGAGAAAGAGTGAGTGAGTGTCTCGTTCAATCGCGCCAGAGGCACACTCACCGCTCCGCAGCTACACCATCGGTCCCTCCACCCATCTATCAGGAAGACGTCACCAAGACCCTGGTAGCTTTCGCTTATCTCTTCTTGTGACACCCCTTCGTTTGGTGTATGCAGCTTCTTGAACAGGTTCTGTACTCGCCGGTCGCGGGGAGGTGCAGAACATGAACATCCTGCATCGATGTAGTCTGCACCCTCCGGAGTTGGGGACACCCGAGCCCGTTTTGCGGTCGGTTCTTGATCCACCGAAGCAGACCGCCCCCGCTTTTCGCCAGTGGATTCCGTGGGGGTCGTCGTCGCGGTGACGCCAGGATGTCCGTTCGCCGTGCTTGTATCCTTCTCATCCACAACTATAACTTCTTGCTGCCCAATTGCTCGCCAGGGTTCGCCATCCGAAGATCGCACGACCATAATTGCGCCAGGCATCCCTGCTATTCGTTCAACTGCATGCACCTTGCGGACGCACGCGCTACAGATGAGAGCATCATAGTCTTCTGCGGTGACGAGCGGTGGTGGCAGTCCAGATGAAGACGCGTCGGATGCACCGTCGGATGCAGGGGGCTCCTGAGCTTCCGGGGTTGGCTCTCGAGAAGGGGGGCGTTCACGGAGGTTCAAACATGATTCGTGGAACCAGTCCTACAAGAGAGCACCTGAGGTCAGTATATGCGCAGTCCTGCGAAACGGAGGCCCTCTCAATACTCAACACAGTCTGTCCAGCTGCACGAAAGCCTTACCGAAGACACTCACCTCACATTGCAAACACTGGATCATCGTCTCCCGCTCTTTGTTCGCGTCATACTTCCGCCCGCACCGACAAAATACCGCCCGAAAGTTCGGTCCGTACTCGTTCGCCTGATTCACCGGCTCCTCCTTCGCATGGAGCGTACAGGCCTCCGTGAGCCCGTGTGTGGGGCAGTCGCATCGGAAACGGCGCTTGGGAAACAATTCAAGTTGCTCGTGGTCCGTGTGGCATGCAATGGAGCACGCCGAGCATATCCCGCGCGGTTGGGTGGTGGACGATGCAGGGGATGTGCAAGTAAGGCAGAGGTAGACAGCTTGGCGAATCGGGCCGTTGGGATAGGTGCACTGGGAGAACTGGTGCGGGAGCGCGAGAGACGCTTCTTGAAGGAGGGAGGCCTGCGACTCGAGCACGGAGGCGAGAGTCGAGGATTCGCTCATGTCGCGTGGAGGACGGCGAGGGCTGAGCGCAGGAGTGGGTAGACGTCGTTGCTGGGCTCGTCTGGGAACGCGTCTAAGCGCTCTTTGCATGTGACTTTCACCATGACCCGGACCCAGAAGCTGGCATTAGCTCTCGTGCGGTTCTCCGATAAAAGGTGAGTGCGTATAGCCGGAAGTTGGTACCCGCTCTCTGATAAAGCTGACCTGACAAGATGACCTACCTTCCAGGTTCACTCCAAACTCTAAGTGACTCCACTCTGTCCTCTGCGCCTCCTTGATCTTGGTTATCCCCGCGCGCAAGCACCATGGCGAACGACATAAAGAAATACCCGCCTCCCGACCCCATCCTCCTCACACTCTTCGCGAATCGCTTCATGAGCGTCGCGGAGGCGATGGGTCGCTCGCTCCAGCAGACTGCAATCAGTACCAACATCAAGGAGCGGCTCGACTTCTCGTGTGCGCTCTTTGCGCCGGATGGTGACCTCGTCGCGAATGCGCCGTTCATCCCCATCCACCTTGGGTCGATGAGCTTGTGAGTTTATTCCTTCCTCGTTCGCATCGCCTCCCCTCTTCCCTTGTCCTTCTTTCCCGGACGGGGTAATGCTGCTCGCAGGGAAGAATGGACGCTGATACCGCGAAATGCGCTTTTCAGCGCGGTGCGGTATCAAATGCAACTGCACGCTGCGACACTCAAGCCAGGCGACGTGCTCATGACGAACTCCCCGCATGCCGGTGGTTCGCACCTCCCCGACATCACGATCATCTCACCTGTCTTCGACTCGACCGCGTCCAAGATCATCTTCTTCACTGCGTCGCGTGGACACCACGCCGATATCGGCGGAATCCTCCCCGGGTCGATGCCCCCGACGTCGAAGACGATCTTTGAGGAGGGCGCGCACATCAAGAGCTTCAAGCTTGTACGGGAGGGTGTCTTCGACAGCGAGAACCTGTACAAGTACATGGTTGATGAGCCAGCGCAGTACCCTGGGAGCTCTGGATGCAGGAACATCAGGGATGTCGAGAGCGACTTGAAAGCAGTGAGTACACATGGCGCTTCGAGTTTTTCGGGAATATGGACAATGAATGCGCGCGGGTAGCAAGTTGCGGCGAACCACAAAGGCATCCAGCTCATCCACCAGAGTAAGCTTTTTTCCCCAAGTGTAGTCAGGGAGTCAGCTCATAGACTCTGGTAGTTGTGGACGACTACGGCCTGGAGACTGTGCAAGAGTATATGCACCACATCCGTGCCAACGCCGAGATGTCGGTCCGCAACCTCCTGCGCGACGTTGTGAAGCGTGCTGGCTCAAACATTCTCGAGGCCATCGACTATCTGGATGATGGATCGCCGGTGTGTTGCTTCGTTATAGTTTATACTCGGTGGTCTGATGCGTGTCGTGCAGATCCAGCTCAAGGTCGAGATTGACGAGAAGGAAGGGTCTGCAGTACTCGACTTCGCTGGCACAGGATGCGAAATTCGAGGCAACCTCAACGCGCCCATCTCCGTCGTGCATTCTGCCGTCATCTATTCCATGCGCGCGATGCTTGACATGGACATTCCTCTCAACGCTGGTTGCCTTGTCCCGATCACTGGTGCGCACCATAGAACTGTCTTTCATCCGTGTTTTCATACCGTTTCCCAGTGCTGATTCCGGACGGCTCTCTGCTCTGCCCATCTGCAACTGCTGCTGTTTGTGGAGGAAACGTTCTAACTTCGCAAAGGATCGTGGATGTTGTTCTCAAGGCATTCCACGCCTGTGCGGCCAGCCAAGGGTGCACGAAGTAAGCAAGTTTCCTACACGGAACTCGATAGCACATACTGATGCGGATCGCAGCAACCTCACCTTCGGTGCTGGTGGCAAGGACCAGGATGGCAAGAACATCGTGGGTTGGGGCTACTACGAGGTGCGCACCTTCTCCCCGTCCCCTCGTCCCCAGACCAACGACACTTGACTTCTCCAGACCATCGCCGGCGGCTCCGGCGCAGGCCCCGGCTGGCACGGCACCGACGGCGTGCACACGCACATCACCAACACGCGCATCGGCGACGTCGAGATCCTCGAGCGCCGTTACCCAGTGCTCGTCCACCGCTTCGGCCTGCGCTCCGGCTCGGGCGGCCGCGGGCGCTGGCGCGGCGGCGATGGTGTCGTCCGCGAGCTCGAGTTCTCCGAGCCGCTCCAGGTCTCGATCCTCTCCGAGCGCCGCACGCGCCAGCCGTACGGGCTCGAAGGTGGTGAGCCCGGCGCGCTCGGGCGGAACACGTGGGTGAAACGGCCTCGGAAGGAGGACGGGGACCTCGCGGAGGGCGTCGAGGAGGCGGAGGCGGAGTCGAGGAAGATCAACATTGGAGGGAAGGCGACGGTGTGGATGGGTAAGGGCGATAGGTTGCTCATCGAGACGCCGGGCGCGGGGGCGTGGGGTGCGCCGCAGGAGGGGACGGATGATGGGTGTGGACTCGAACATGTGAAGGCGTGGGCTCCGAGAGGGAGTCTGGCGGAGCGTGAGTCAGCGCAGGCAGCGTTCTGAAGGTGGTCGAAAAGAGATGGAAAGTATCAAGCAGCTAAAGCTGTTCAATGTTCGATGTTGTATCATCATCCCGTTCTGCTCGCACATTAGTTTGCACGGACGACCACGATGTGTGCAGGTTATAGGTCTGCAGTTTCAAAAGGTGAGTGAAAGCCGTAGCCATGTCCGTGTCCAACACTGACACACGGAACCACAGTTGGCATCTTGTCAAGGCGCTGTTCGTCTACCCGGAGTGGAGCAACGGTAGCCGAGGCCGGGAAAGTCAGTGAGCGTGGTGCATCTCGCTCGTTTCACGCGATCGGGTGTTCGGTTGCGTCACCGCTAGGCAGTGGCGCATTCGGCGAGCAGCCTTTTGTCGACCGACAAATCTTCCAAGCACAATATTAGACGGACGCTCTTCGCGACACCGCGCCGTCGCTCCACAACCCATGTCGGTCCGCTGAGATCGTCTCTCCTTTGCTCTTGCCCTCACTCTCCCCTCCTCGTGCCCACACATGCTATGCCTCACAAGCAGGGGTACCAGCACTCCCGCTTCTACAAACTGTCTACCAGGGCGGTGGCCACTATCGTCGTCTTCGGTGCCGTGGCCTGCATCATCGTCACCGCCGTCGGCGGAGCGTATCCGGAGGCCGGCCATGCGTCGAACGTCGTCGCGCCACGGACGGGAGACGTATGGAATGTCGGGGAGCTGCATACGGTGCAATGGTGCGTCGCCCTTGGATCTTGCTTGAAACGCATCTAACCCCACTCCCTCTCACGACAGGAAGCTACAGAACATCGATGCTACCAACAGCTCTGGGCAGCCGCTCCTGGGCATGCTCATCCTCTCGTACTCTGGCGGAGTCCCCGATTCGCATGTGCTCCTTGGACGTGAGCGCGTTCGTTTTTTGCGCCTTGTTTCCCGTATGCTCAAGCCTCCCAGATCTCACGGACCTGTTCCCAATCACTGACAGGCTGGCCAACGTCATGGTTCCCTCCGTCCCTACACGAGACGATTACTCTCTCTACCGTATGTTATCCCAAGCTCTTCAAATGTGCGCATGAGCTCAGCTCTGCGCTAGTGTTTTGCCACGATAACCACGACGCGTCTAGCTGGAGCGGGGACTTTACCATCTTCAACCCAGACGACGTCGCTGGCATCGACAAGCCCCGCCCGGATGACATCGTGGTCACAACCGCCCCGCCGATTTCGGTCACGGTCTCCCTCTCATCGACGATCTCGGACAGCGCGCTCTCGACTATGAGCGTCGCCGCGAACGCTTCAACGTCCGGCAAAGCTCAGCCTACCGTCCTCGATCACGAGGCCCATGACGAGGATGGCCCTGACGACGGCGATGACGAAGATGACAGTGGTACGACCTCGTTGACAGTAGCTCGTATCGCACTGTCCACGTTCGCTTCGACTGCTACTGTGACTTCGACTGCGACTTCGATTTCGACTGCGACGGCGACTGCGACTGCGACTGCATCCGTAACTTCGATTTCAACTGCGGCAGTGACGGCATCACCTACGGCCACGGCAGGAAGCGCTCAGGAGGACACCACCTCTGTGAGCGACGACTCACCAGCGGAATCTGGCCCGGGGCCGCTGAATCGCATGCGACGGAGGTATCCGAGGACTTACTCGCTCGATTCACGATAGTTCCGATTGCTTTCGATGACTGGATATGCGGACCTTTGCACACTACCTTTTATGACCACACGATCACTACATTCCTTCAGCTATGTAGCATGTACTATATACCACATCTTAGACGCATACACTCGGCTGGATCATACTACTACTACGGACATTTTAACTCATCTACCGCATGGACTACAGCTATTAGTGACATCTTGTCTTGGATACAATTCTATGGTTGGTCCCTTGAACTCCCCTCCTTGAGTCTATCTTGTTGAACCGATGAAGTTGGAGCGTTTTGGTGGATCATATGCAATGACGTCATTACATATCGTTTGGATGAGTGCTGTCAACTGTGGCGTCTAAATAACGCGCCCGCTCTCGACGGCATCAAGCATTCCTCACTCACCGCTCTTACAGTTCTTAACACATGGATGCCGATCGCTACAACGAAATAGATTCACAGATATTCCTCAGTACTCTTCCAGCTGGCTCCAGTCTCGTCTGGGTGATATGGGCTTGGCTCTCCATTATATTACTCTACATTCCAGTGATCATTTTCTCCACGCCCATGACAGTATGCATCACTGTATATGATTCTAGAACCTCTCAGGCTCCTGTCTACGGTAGTAATTGGTCCATACATTCGCATTGTCTTACACTAGCTAGCAACACAGCTCCTTTTCTCATTTTCGTGCTTCCGGGCCCGGTGTTCGAGAGGCTGCATGCCGTAGGCGGCTCGCACTTCAAGCTTCAAGGTCGACGGCGGCCTTACGTCTTATTATGTGACGGCCGAGGGCGAGCCTATGCTTTCGCCGTCGACGAGTATCGTTTGAGAAAATACGCGCGGCGAAACAAAGACGGCACTAGGGTCACCAGAGGATAACGCACAAGCAGTATCTACCGTCCGCACAGCCGTCTCTACGCCGAACCTCGAACTCGCTATGTATAATCCTGCCACGCCAAGCTCATCCTCGACCCTCCCTGCTGCGCGCGCGCACAGCTCCAGCCTCTTGACGTTCTTCCCCCGCGCTACGGTCTGCCGAAGGCCGTGAGCACGCGCGCAGCGCATCTCTGGGAACCGCGGGGTGTGCCCGCGCTGCGCAGTCCAGTTGAGTCCAGCGGGAAGTCGCCGCCGCGGCGGGCGGCGGGTAGGATGGGGGCGTGCATGATCTGCGGGGCAGTGCAGCGCAGTTCGGTTGTCTGGCGGAAAGCTTGAGGAGGAGGAGGTAAAGGGGCGACCCGAGCAGCCTGCATACCCACGAGATGCGGTCGTCGTACAGGGCTGCGCCTCCTTCGCTGCTTCTGCGACTGTGTAGCCGCAGAACACGCTTGGGCGGCCATGTACGGCTACCTCTCTTCCCAGTGCTCGTTTAGGTGGTGGCGGGGTGCGGATTTCGGAACAGAGCGGCTGGGGACGAGACCAGCCTCCTCGCGGCATTCTGTGTGCGCGGTGGGCGCGCGGCGAACCGGGTTGCCGTACGTTGCCGTATTTTCACTGGTCGAGGATGCGCACGACCACAGCGCGGCGTCCGAGGTCACGGACCCGCACTCGCGCTTCCTCAGCATCCCCGCATCTACACGCTTGCGTCTCTTCACAGCGCGTGCCAGGGTTGGTCCTATTCAGTGCAGCTGCTCAGTGGGCGGCGCGTGTGCCCTGCCGAGTTGAGGGACACTGTGCGCTGGCCTCGTCGCCGCGCCGCGTCATCGATAGACGACGCGTCTCTGTGTTGCCCGGCGCGCGTGATGGGAGAAGGGGGAGGAAGTACAAGTGAGTTCGGCGCCCGCGCACTTCTCGAGATGGATGGAGGGAGGGGCGGCCGGCCGGCCAGTGCTTGCGAGCCTTCGCTTGATAGACCTTATCTGTCATCTGTAGCTAGCAGGTCAGGTGCGTTCTTCTGTGTGCCCGTGGGCGGGGCGGCGTGCAGTAAGGAAGACGTCCCTGGCTCGTCTGGGCGTCGGCCTAGGGCTATGTAGCAGCTCCAGCCGCATCTTGAGTCTTCACCATCGCCGTAGCGTCTGCGTTCCAGTCGGCGCTGGCGCCTCGTGCTCCGTAGTCGCGTCTTCCGTCCCCGAGCTCCTGCCTCTCGTCGCTTCGGCCTCCAGGCAGTGTTTGTAGAAGACGCCAAGCGCCATGGCGGAGAGGGGCGGTCCGGCGCCAGTACAGCTTCCGCTATGGGATCAATAAAGGAAGTCTAGGGGAGCGTGCTCCTGTGTGCTCCGCAACGACCGGCGCCCGGGCGTCGCGGCGACAGAGAGGAGGCGTTCGGGGGATGACGAGATGTCACTGTCAGGCAGGCGCGGATGGGGGGCGCGCGAAGAGTTCGGTCAGACCGCCAGAGCTCCCGCCGGGTTCAACTTGGGAGTAGTCTTGAGCGGTGTGTCTCAGGTGTCGCCTGCGGCCAGGGTGAACAATGCACAGACCTCGCGTGTCGGTCGGGCTCCTGCGTGAGTCAGGTGGGCGGTCGTCAGCTTCACGAACGCGACGGGCGACAGGGCGACCGATGAAAATTTGAAACCTGACACCGGCGCACCGCATGTGGTCCCGCTGACCCAAGCCGGGCGGAGATCGCCCGTTCCTGGCGCGCGCAACGAATGCCGTGCGAGAGCGTGCTGGTTGACTTTGATGAGAGCAGGCCGCGCGGCGTGATGGAAGGTTGAAAGCGTGATATAGGAGATGTAGTAAGTAGTAAACCGAAATCAAGTCCGTGGCGGGTGAGAGATACAGCGTGATAGATAGTGAGGAAAACAACGTGAAGGGGGCACACACACCCACGAGGCGGGACACGACCTCGCTCGTGGCGGGGCGGGGGGCTTAAGGTACATTACCCGGTGGTCCAAGTAATCTTTCTCCGATCTTTATCGGCGCGTCGTACATTTCGGATCCCTCCAACATCTCCCTCTCCGCGACAGCAGCAGCGCTCGACGGGGGCTCGAAAACCCGGCGCGGGGCCGCTTATGCACGGGCACCGAACGCGTGCTGGTTGTCGGAGTAAGGGTAATGGCCGCTCTCGGGGAGAAGACCCTCCTTGGCCTCGTAGGTGCCGCCAGATGTGGGGTTGAGGCGGAAGTCGTGGCGGTACTCGCGCTCGTCCTCGAGCTGAGTGACATAGCGGCGGATGACGATGACGATGTCTGCGGGGAAAATAAGAGTCAGCATGTGTGTAGGGATGGACGCCCACATTTCCGCGGAAAGGCATGCAACGGAGGAGTGGAATGCTCACAGAGAGAGACGAGCCACCAGACAACGGTCCAGGCGATGTAGCCGACCTTCTGGCCCGTGCTGAGATGCGACTCGAGGCAGGACTTGGTGCCGTCGATGGTGACGCAAAGGGGCTTGGAGGAGAAGACGGCGTACATGGACAAGCCCAGACCGACGGTGTCGAGGATGAAGATGATGATGGTCATGAACGAATACGCCTTCACCATGCGGCGGTTGCGGATGACGGCGCCGACGAAGCTGAGCGAAAGGGTGAGCGGAGGTGCTGCGAGTGGATGTATGAGAGACTGACCCGAAGAAGGACATGAGAGCGACGATGGTGAAGATGACGGAGAAGACGATGAACGACCACTTGTATTTCGAGGCAAGCTCGTCAAGCGTCTTCTTGTCTTGGTCGCTAACATTGGTCTCGATCTTGTCAAGCTGGTTGGTGTTGACGACTGAAAAATGGCGGATGAGGACCGATATCGAATGCACAGGGATGGGAACTCACGGTAGACGATGTACCAGCCTACCCCTGCGGTGAGGACGGAGCCGAGGAAGGTGATGAGGGAGAAGAAGAAGACCGCAGCGCGGACGGGGATGCAGAAGCAGAAGTGCTTGGACATGGCGCTGGTCTTCGGGTCGTCTGGGTGTGCGTGCAGGAAGAGGCTGGAAGGTCGTCAGAGGGAGGGAGAAGTCGAAAGCGGAAGCCCTCTGCAGACGAAGGGGGTGGAATGGCAACGGACCGGGGGGAGGCGACATGTTATATAGCCTCTTGATGGCGACTGGAGAGGGTCCTCGCCCGTACCCGAGGCGGCTGTGCGCCTGCGACCGCCCAGGCGCCCCTTCCCCAAATGGCTGCACCGCCCACGGGCCACGCCAGGGGCCCTGCGCCCGCTCCTGCCCGCTCACCGCCTTGCCGCCCCCGCCCGCACCGCTCTCGCCGCTCCCCGGGCCCTCGCCAGCGCACGCCTCCAGACGACGCGCATCGCCCGCGGGCACGCGCAAATAAGCGCAAATCTGCCCATCGATCGCTGTCGCAACACGCAGCTCGCACGAGGCTCGTGAGGGCTCGTGAGGGTGCGCGTCGACCACAAATCAGCGCGAGACAGGGGCCTTTCCGCCGACGAGCTCCATCCAATGCACCGCGCGTCCCCCCGCTCCGTCTGTGGCTGCTTACCCGCTATCCGCCCAGCTATCCGCCTAGCTGCGCTGCGCGCCGCTCATCGCACAGACCTCCGCCGCGATCGGCGAGTGGCAACGTCGCATCGTCGCTCGCGCCCCAGTTGCATCTGTCGTGCGCAAGGATCGACGTCGGTTCGTCGCTCGCCGGTCGGAGACTTTCGTTGGCGGACTGGGCGTTGTTCCGACGCGTCGGACGCCGTGGCCACGAGCCCCCAGCAACGTACGGCAACACTCGCAAGTTGCCCCCCTCCCGGGACCCTATCGACGCCTCCTGCGTCCAGACCAACGTTATCGATTTTGCTGCGCTCCTCGTGCGCACCAGTCGCTTGGCGCGGACTCTCCGCGAGTCGACCCCACGCGAGCACCGTCCGCAGCCACCGTGGTCCAAAGCCCGCATTTTGCCCATCTCCTCTGCATATCACCCTGCACTGGCCCGCATGGCAGTGTTGCTCACCCAAGCGGCGGCCCGAGACGCCCGGAGACTTGGCCACACAGCATATCCAGGCTGAGACTTCTGCACAACGGGCGAGGCGGAACAGGCCTCCACGACCCCCGGCACAGCAGTGATCCAACAACCACCCGACGCCAGGTGCGTAAGGTATCGTGATTGATAGATGCTACCATTCCAGACACCTCCACCCGATATCCTCTCTTGCAGCTCTTGCTTCCGTCCACTCTGACATCCGCGCCGCCTCCCCTCGCCCGCACCTCCGCCTCGTCATCCGTGCACCAGCATCCGACTCCGCTTTGTCCGCCTATCGCGCATGCTGGGAGCGCCGAAGACGCGGAGCGGGAGTTGATCGCAGCGCGACTTCCGTCGCTCGCTCTAGCAAGATGGACAAGTGAACAAGGACTCTCCGACATCATCGTAATCCGGCGACTCTAGGTCGGCTTACATCCGCTCCTCGGTCTGCACTCGTCACCGGACCTCCATGGCCTCCGTCAACTGACGCATGGGTTTATGTTGGTGTCGGGCACAGCCCACTCCGACGACCGTCCGTGTTGAAACGTATAGAAATTTAGGGTAAGTGGCAGCAATTTTTTCCCATCTCATACTAGTTTTGACGTCAAAGCTCCGCTCCTATAGTAGAACTGCATGGTATCAAGGAAATAATCACGTGCGTCGATATTGCAGGTGTGAATGATTTCAGACCATCCTCTTGCACTCAAGATGTCTACAAAATGGCACATTCGACTTTTCAAGCCATCCCTCCCTCCTCATACAACCGTCATATGCAAGAGTTCGCCTGCTTTGATCACCACTTGCACGACGCGGCGTCTCGGGCCGTCCGGGCCGCCCCCGTGTTCAGTCCCGGTTGCGACCTCGTCACCGCAAACACCGTCTCCCGAGCGTTGTCACGTCCCCGCGACTTGATGAGGACGTTTTCAGGCCCCGGTCGCCTTCTAATAAGTCCGAGGATCCCGCTCATCCTCTCCAGACTGGCTCGCCCGACGGCGCACGTGCTGCGCGTAGACGGAACTCCACCATATGAGCGAGATATAGGCGTGTGTTTCCCCGTCGCCGTCAGGTCCTCGCCCCCGCCGCCGTCCCTCGTGCGCGCGACAGATCATGCGCGCGCGTCGCGCCGCGGCGCATATAACGTCCCGTCTCGCCAGCGTACTCCCCGGTTCCCCAAGGACGCCACCCCCGCCTCTGTTCCTTCTACCGCCAACGGGCCTTGCAAGATGTTCTCGAAGCCGCTCGCGCTCCTCCCCCTCCTCGCGCTCCTCGCGCCCGCCCTCGCGCGCCCCGCCGCGGACGCCGCGCAGATCGACACCTCGTCGCACTGCGGACAGTGGGACACCGTGTCCGCGGCGCCGTACTCGCTCCTGCTCGACCAGTGGGGCGCGTCCGGCGCGTCGTCCGGCTCGCAGTGCGCGAACCTCGTCAGCCAGAGCGGGAGCACGATCGCGTGGAAGACGACGTGGAAGTGGACGGGCGGGAGCGGCGTGAAGAGCTTCACGAACATCCAGCTCAACCAGGGCCTCAACAAGCAGCTCAGCGCGATCTCGAGCATGCCCGTGCGTCGCGTCTTCTCTCTTTCCTATTCTCTTTGTCTGGCCGGGCTCCGGGGGTGGCACGCGCGGGCGAGGTGCGCGTGATGCAGATGCGCGTCGCGCGTGTGATCACACACATGTACCAGCCCCCTCCCCTCCCTCTCCTTTCGCGCATGCAGTACACACGCTAACCCTCCCGCGCTCCGTACAGACGACCTGGACGTGGTCGCAGTCGACGTCGGGCTCGATCGTCGCCGACGTCGCGTACGACCTCTTCACCGCCAACTCCGCCGGCGGCTCGAACGTGAACGAGATCATGGTCTGGCTCGCGAACTTCAACGCCGGCCCGATCTCGGCCCAGTACGGCTCCGACGGGAAGCCCGTCCCCGTCGCCTCCGCCGTCTCGCTCGCCGGCCACTCCTGGAACCTGTACCACGGCAGCAACGGCGCGAACGCCGTCTGGTCCTTCCTCCCCACCTCGGGCACGATCCAGAGCTTCAGCGGGGACCTCAAGACGTTCTTGAACGTGGGTCGCTCCCGCGCGCTCGGGTTGCTCTTACGTGCTGACGCGCGGTTGTAGTACCTTGTACAGCACGAGGGCGTGAGCTCGTCGCAGTACCTCGTCACCGCGCAAGCGGGCACCGAGCCGACCTCGGGCTCTGCCACGCTCACCACGTACGTCTTCGGTCTCGCTGTTCCGCGCTGAGCGGTTGTGCTGACGAGGGCTCATCGCCATGCAGGTCTGCATACAGCCTTGCTATTAACTGAGCGGATAAGGGGGAACCGTGTACTTGTGTCTTATCCCAGACTTCAAAAGCACGAGGAAATGTATTAGTAACGCTGGAATGCAAAGCCTCGAAACCTTCCATTGTTCGTTGACAGACAATGGACACTCAAAGAGACGATCGGAAGAGGCATGCATTCATGATTCATCCAAGAACATTAGTCATGGGATATCCTAACGGCCCCATCCAAGTACCCTAACCATCCAGATCCACCTAGAGCTCAACGGGAACGCAGCCGATGGAGATGAGCCCGCCCTGTCGAATGCACCAGCGTAAGACTTCTAGTGACAACCCACGAAAGAGCGCGCTACTTACGACGTTGTTGTTCTCGCAGCAGACAGCGTTGGAGCTGCACGAGCTGCCGGAGCCGACGCCGACGACGCTCAGCGGGGAGCACTGGAGGCCGACCATGGCGGTCACGTCCTGGACCACGACTCCGAGCACGGAGAGGATGCCGGCGACGGAGGGGGAAGAGGCCTGCAGCGACCGCCAACAAGGCATCAGCAAACACGCACGGCGTCAGGAGAGAGGCGGGTGGACGCACCGACTCGACGCTGTTGCAGCACTGGACGGGGCCGGTCGAGCACGACTGGGCGGCCGCGAGGACGGGGAGCGCGAGGAGAGTGGCAGCGGCGACGCGGGCGAACATGGCGAAGACTCGAAGAGTGAAGGATGGGAATGAGATGTGGAGAGGGTTTGAGTGTTCGTGTGCTAGGCTGCGTCGGCGGGAGGCTGCGAACTGGAGACCTTACTCAGGAGGAGGGGGTGCGTTTTATACGACGAGGACGGGAGGCGCGGTCGCCTCAGGTATCCCGCCAAGATTCCGCCGTCAGGCTGCGTCCCGCGCACATAGCCGCGGTCTCTGGGGGCAAGGAGGCAAGCGGGGTGCTGTCACCGCGCCCGCGTCGTAACGAACCACCCTTCACCGCGTAGGGAATTGGCGCGGTGCGCGCCAGAACCGGCGTCGGGTGTCGGCGTAGGGTCAGCAGCGAATCGGGGCTACCGTACTCAAACGCCGCAGGGCCGGGACGGGGCGCGCGGTGGATTTAATTGCTTTACCCTGACACGCCAGATGCAGGAATTTGTCCCGTACGAAAGGTGTCAAGGATGGAATGAGCTCGCGTGATTACGTTGCGGGAAGTATCCCTAAGCGTGGGCCACATTTGCTTTCGTCCTCCACTGTAGGGTCGTCCTTCCGCACGGCATTTGGAAGTTGCGGATGGGTTTTTGTTCCCGGATGATTCTCAAGCGTAGAACATTCCACTGGCAAGACCGCTGTTGTGAGACTGGAGAGTTCGAAGTATGTAATTAGAAGTACTGCAAGCGACACGCCGAGAAGCGCGGCATACAAAAACATAATATCCCCACGTTCGACCGCAAAGCGAGTACTGTAGCCGAACGCTGGAGTGTTTCGGGCATTTGAAGGCGTCCGATCACGCGCTTGGACCGACGCTGGCTGCGAGGAGCACGCCGACCGCCATCCTCGGGAACGCGTCGCGACGCGTTCTTACACTCGCATCACATGACCGTGTCGCGGGAACGCGCGGCGGCGCGGACGGAACGCCGTTTGGCTCAACTCCACGACGGTTCCCTGTAATCACTGCCATCTCGACAGCCCGTAATGGTGAGCGCAGCGTCCAGATAACACAAGGTGATGGTCCTGACACACCCTGCAGACCACAGTCATCAAAGGCTCCTGCTTCTGCGGCGCGGTGTCCTACACCGTCGCCGGCAAACCGCTGCTGAGCGCGTTCTGCCACTGCACAAACTGCCAACGCCTCTCCGGTGCGTCTTGCGCGCGGGTCCTGCCCAGAAGATCTCGCCGCTCACCTTCCTTTCATCTGCTCCAGGCTGCCCCTTCGTGCACACGGTCCACTTCCTCGCCTCCGCGTTCGCCTGGACGCACGCCCCGCCCCCCGGCGGCGACCCCGCGTCCGCGCTCGACGCGTACACGATCCCGGCTAAGCCGTGGAAGACGCGCTACCGCTGCCGCACGTGCGGCGCGTGCGTCGCCTCCGCGAACGCGCGCGCGGAGACGCGGAGCGTGTGGGGCGCGCACCTCGCGCGCACGACAGCGGCGCCGGACGGGGCGGGGCGCATCGCCGACTGGGACGCGGTGCGGCCGACGGCGCACATCTTCTACGGGACGCGGATGCTCGACGTCCCGGACGGGCTGGGAAAGTGGGAGGGGTACGAGGGGAAATCTGCGCGACTCGGGCTCGACTAGTAATAGTTTGAGAGCGGCCATCGATAGCGCACCGATGCGTGTACGTAGTGCGACGCGGGAGCGGTCATTCGGGATGGGGTTGTTGGAGGAGGAGATGGGAGGATTCCGGTTTGATCGAACTCGAGGGAAGCCCAGTCCAAAGAGGTGCAGAGGGTGGAAGTAAGAGTAAAGGCGAGACGGTGGGGCCGGAACAGAGTCAGAGTGGACGAGCTCTAAGATAAGATGGCGGGTCAGGAGAAGTGACAAGCGCCAATCGTGTAAATACCGCGTCTGACCTCCTTTCCCTTTCTCTCCTTTCCCCTTTCCCCGAACGGGTTCCCGTCGCTGACCATTGTTTCTACTCTCTCGTAGAAAGTGTCGTTCATGGTCCCCCTCAGCATAAACAAGGACTTTGTCGCCGCCTGCCTGGCCATCTCGAAGTGGGACCTGCAGGGGAGCCGCTTCCCTATTTCCCCCACCGAGACACTCGTTCCCCCGACTGCTGCCACTTCCCCCGACAGTGCGGAGCAGCAGAATCGGCTCACGGCCAACTACGCCAATGCCTATACCGACTTCTACGGCAGCCGCACTCCCTGCGTCTTCAAGACCGGCCCTGAGTGGCCCAAACGCAAGGGTCCCGATGCTCAGAGCATCGTCCGTGAGCCTCGCCCCATCTACGGTCACGCCATCGCGCCCACTTGGCTCTCTATCGGCCATCGTATCATCAAGAGCCTCGACTCTGCCAGCGTGCTGTGGACCTCCATCAACCCCCTCGCCTACGCTAACGCCGGGGAGGCGAAGCCGTTCTGCCCCTTTGTCATCTCCATCGGTGTGAAGCCCTACTCGATTCTCTACGGTGCCGCTGTTTCCGCGCGAAGGCCGTCCAGGGTATCCTTACCGAGGCTGGATTCCCTACCATCGAGGTGGCTATCGTGGAGTCGGTCGTCACGCGTTCGGGAGTCGCTGCCGCTGCCAGGACTCCCGGGCTCCTCTCGTTCGACCCCCTCCTCGACGACGTCCCTGAGCTGCGGAAGCCGTTCACCGCACTCTCGGTCTTCTCTCGCGACCCTCAAGCACCCCACTACGAGGGACGGGCGCTCTCTACTACCGCCTCGGCAAAGACGACAAGCGTGTCGCCATCCTGACCTGCGCTCACGTCGCCCGCCCCCCTCCCGTCTCCCGCAACACGGCATGACAATGCGGAAGAGACGGGCCAGGCTCACGAGCAAATCGTTGCGCTTGGTAGGGGGGCTATACCGACGCAGTTGGTGCCATAATGAAGGAGATCGGCGACCTCGTCCTGTCCATCGAAGTTTGGGACGCCATACTCAAGAGACTGGGAAAGCGTTGAGGGGGAGAATCCCAAGGTGACCGAGAGTCGTAGGAGCACGAGTATTGATAGAGAAGGCGGTGAAGAGAATGAGGAGGCAAATGCGCTCCACGACGACGTCACCAAGTACCGCACTTGCCCAGCCAGCGAGCCGTCGGCTTCGTCCTGCACTCGGAGGAGATCAAGGTTCGGCCGAGCCCTACGGCTATATGGAGGATTGGGCCCTGGTAGAGTTGTACGACGAGAAGATCGACTGGGAGACTTTCACGGGAAACAAGGTCTACGTCGGTACGTATTTGTTTGCATCCGATCCTCGTCGCCTGATTTCCGGCTGACGACCGTTTCCCCTTCCCTCCGCAGGCGGCAACATGTCCATCACCAACTTCGCCGAAACCATGTTCTCGCAGCCAGCCGACCGGGCGAACTACAGCTACCCCGAGGACGGTCTCCTGCAGGCTCATGGCGTTGTGAGGACGCCGAGTTCCGCAACCCCCAGCACCTCGACGTCCACAACGAGAAGTGCTGCTCGTGGTGAAGAACGGGCTGACGACGGGGACGACGGTCGGCCGCGTCAACGGTCTCGAGTCTTTCACCCGCCACTACGACGGCACGACATCCACCACACGGCGATCGAGATCGCCGTCTTGGGCTACGACAAGCAGCACCCCAAGTTCTCCGACGCTGGTGATTCCGGGTCCATCGTCCTCGCCAGGGACGGTCGCATCGTCGGCCTCATCACCGGCGGTGGAGGCCCCAGCGACGAGGCCACCATCACCTACATCTGCCCTTACTGGTGGCTCGAGAAGCGCATCAAGGCCAAGTTCCCCGACTGCTTCCTCTTCGACGCCGTCAAGTAGCAAGCGGCTCATGTCGCGAGCTCGGCAAACTCGACGACCCGGACGGCCACGGATTCTTTCATGGTGAACTTCTTTCTCGGCGATGTCCCGATCTCCTTTTCCTAACAACTACCGACTGGTGAATGCCTGCGTCTCCTCTTCCCCACCCCATTCACGATCCACCCGACTTGGTGTACATCTACCACTGTCGACTCAATTATCAGCGAGCCTGGCCACCAGTGTGGAAATAAAGACCCGGCATGCCGGAGCAGCGGAGCTCGGTCCGCCAGGGGGAGACTGACGGCACGGTGCACCTCGCGCGTTTCAGGTTGTTTGCAGAGAGAGGCCTCCTCACGTCCTCGTCGCCGTCATGCACGCGACGGACAACGGGAAGGTCCAGGCCACTTTCATGCGCGGTCTGCGGCATGTGATTCTTCCCAACTCGGTGTCGATGAAGGTCGCGCACTTCTAGGAACGAGCACCAGCTGCATGGAAGTTCCCATTCAAGACTTTGATCTCCAACAAGTTCGTGCTACCCTTCTCGGACCCGAACGGCGCCCCTCCTCCCAGCGTGCCACCGAGAAAAAGATGCGCTGCGTTCCTAGAGGATGATGACGATGCAGCCAATGGAGATGAGGCCGCCCTGTGCAGATTCCAAAATCAGCACCCCGAGCTCCGAACGAGACGAGCGGTGCACGCACGACGTTGTTGTTCTCGCAGCAGACGACGTTCGAGTCGCACGACCCGCCGCCGAGGCCGACGACCTTGATCGGCGAGCAGTCGACGCCGAGGAGCACGTCGACGCCGTCGACGACGATCCCGAGCAGCCCGAGCAGGAGCCCGAACGCCGGGTCGTTCGCCTGCGGAGCGAGGTCAGAACGGGCTCGATGGCACAAGGCAACGGGACGGGGTCAGGTGAGGAGAGACACGCACGGAGCCGACGCTGTTGCAGCACTGCACGGGCCCGGTGCTGCACGCGTCCGTCGGCGCGGACGCGGGCGCGGTGACCGTGACCGTGGTGGTCGCCGGTGGGGGCGCGCCTCCGGGAATGGCGGCGGCAAGGAGTGCGAGCGAGAGCGCGAAGTAGAAGGCGGCGATGATGCGCGCGTACATGGCTGCGAGGCTGAAGCTGGAGGCGGGCTGGCTCGGGGAGGTGGTTCGAAGGCGAGGACGAACTGGCGAGACCGGGAGGTCGCTACGCGGCCTTTATGCACGCGCGGGGGGTGCTATGCACGGCGGGCGGGCGGCGTTCACCGGGAGCAGCAGGTGTATATAGCAGATGGCATCTGTACAGAGAAGCCCAACGTCAGTTAGAGCCAGCCACGCCGACCGCCGTGCATGCTATTGCCCGTGCACACATACCCGGGTCACTCGTCTTCCATTCGGCGACTTGGCGTGCGCACTGGACCAGGACAAGGAGGCCGAAGGGTGGGGGACCGTCAGAGCATTGACAGCCCAGCGTGGTCCACGGACCGACAGAATGCGCGTTGACAAGCTCAGCGCAGCCGGCGGACCGACGCTGACATGGGGGATGACAGGACGAGCAGCAGACAGCTTGGTTTGGCGGGTGTTTGCGGGTCTGGAGTGGATGAGCGTCGAGGAGGGAGGGCGGAGCGGAGTGAACGACAGGAAGTACTGAAGGCGCGCAAGAACAGCGTGGGATAGAGGAGCAGGCGCCCGGATGGGCATCCTTGCCAGTTCGCGGATTCGAATTCCAAATGTGAGTCTTATTGCAGAACGTTCTGGCCAGCCGACTTCCTGGTGCGTGCGCAGCTGTGGTGAACGCCGCGCCGCCGGGATTTTCAAGCATCGACAGCGACGTCCGCGTACTCCGACAGCCCCCTGCGCTCGGCGCCGCCCCCGTGAGCAGCGTATATACTCGATTCGGGCCAGACCCCAGTCTTCGCCCCCGACCGGGACCGTCGCACCTCGTGGGCGGCGGGGACGAGCGTGGGACACCCGCCGCAGTGCCCCGCCCCATGCCCACCGATCACAGGCGAGCGGCTCCCCCGCGCTGGACTGAATGCGGGGGCTAGTGGCCGCGCGGAGGTCAGGGCTTCCCCGCTGCTGTCCGACCCATGCTCGCGCGATTGGTGTGCCTGGAGCGGTGGAGAGGGTGTCGAGGCTGCGGCGTGCACGACCACGAAGGTCTTGGGTTCGCGCTCGACCCCGGTGGGTACGTGCATACGATCCGGATCTCGTCCGCGCGCCGGTGGAGCGTCGAGCACTCTCCACCGAGGCTCCCGAGGGAGAAGACGAGACCGGCGCGCGGGGATCAGTGCAGGAGACAGCCTTTGGTGTTCTGGCACAGAAGGAGAAGGCGCGACGGACGAGAGAGGAAACACAAACATACCGGATGTTGCCGTTGGCGTCTGGACCCCATTCCGGGAGATGCCCGACGGATTCATTTTGCATCGAGTATTTTCATCGGCGCGGTGGCCGCAGCCAGCTGCCTCGCGGCCACGTCGTGCAGGTTGGGGCTGCTGACCCGACTTTCGGACTGGGAACTTTTTCGACTTTACGACACGGCGCACGAGAACATCGCTGCGTGCGCGCGTCCGGATCTGTCGGCGGGGAAGAGCGCCTCGAGGTGCGCTTCATCTCCGATTTGTATTCTGTACTAGAGAGTCGACCGTGGCCTGGGCCGTCACGGCCGCGGCAAGAGTCCGGCGCCGGCCTGCAAGTGATGGAATGTATTACCCACTGCTCACTCTGGGTTCTGAGGACGGTCTATTCGTGCCGCGGTAGGGAGGTAGCTCCACAAACGCGCTGTCTGTAGGCGATGAAAAAAGGAATGTCAGCTCGGGGTCGGGGAACCTGTCAGACGGAAGAAAAGGAAGGATCACGAGAGACGAGAACAAAGGGGCTCGACACAGCCCGCGGCCGCCGCCAGGAGATCCAGAAGGATGAACTGGTCGCATCTCGACTCTCTCATCGGTTGGGGCACCGCGACTTCCAAGGCAGCTGATCGTCGCACTCGGCAGACGGGATGAACAAAAAAGAGTCCACTCACACCGGAACCACCCCGCGCGGGTCCTGGAAAAGGTGGAGGCCCGAGGTCCTGCGCAGCGTGTGGGGACGGAGCGAAAGTTTCGAGGCGCGGCCCGGAGGGGTCTGAAAGGCGGTTGAACCAGGACATCGTCATCGCGGCGACACCTCACAGATCGAACACGCTGTGCTGGAGCGGTGTGGAGGTCTTGACGGCGGTCGGAAGCCCTTGCCAGAGATTCGAGAAGGGTGCTCTCTTCCGTGCCAACTGGACCTGTATGGACACAAGACAGGATTTCTGTGAGCACGGTGCGAGCACGAAGGCGAATGGAATGACTACCGAATGCAGCGATTGAACGTGGTCACCGTCTTGGGCCCCGGTGCGGACTGCCATTCAGCGAGGACGCTCTCCGTTTACGTCCAATCGACGTCGCTGACAATGGAAGTGGATGTGTAAGCGAGGAGCAAACAAATAAGAGAGACCGTACCAAGGTGTTGAGATAGCAGCAGACCAGCGCCCTCGACGAGTCCTCTCGACCTCTCGACCCAACCAACCTAACAAGATGTTCTCCCGCATTACCGCTCTCGCCGTCCCTCTCCTTGCGGTCGCCACCCCGTCGAGCTCGCGGCATGCCAGACGTGCAGCACTAGCCCGATCCAGTGCTGCGAGCGCCTGCTCATCGAGACAGCAAACGCTGACGGCCATGCACGCACCACCAGGCGAGCTCGGCTTAGGCCTCGTTCCTCCTGGGCCTCCTGGGCATCGTCGTCCGGGACGCCGCTGCGCCTATCGGCCTCGACTTCTCGCCGATCCCGTCTGCTGCATGAACAAGAAGTCGTGGGTGTCTCAAACGGATGTCCTGTTCTTGGGGGTGCTCGCTCACCATGTCGGTCTTTTGCGGGGCGGACTCAATTCCGCTCAATGCGCGCGATCACGTTCTGGAGCGGAAGGCCGCGCCGAGACGTGCGGGCGGAACGAGGGGATGGATGGTTTTTTGTTCATGCGCTTCGGGGGTTTCAAGGGTTTATTGTTGATTGCATAATAGAATATATTGGTCTTCTGCTGGACGAGAGTAAGCGTGCATACGATGTGGACGTGAAGGCGAGCATATGCTACGTACTTGTGAATGCCTGCACGATGATGCTGTGGAAACAGAATTGAGAGGGAGGACCCCGGAATGGCGGAAAGCGTGTCCTGCCGTCTTGTCCATAGCTTGCTTCTGACGTTCGCGCGCAGGCCGCACCACCGGTTCATGCAAACGAGCCCAACCCTGCGTGATGTGAAGAGCCTAGCAAACTTACGCGACGACGCGACCCTTTACGTGGCGCTGAGGTGCCGTCACATAGGCGCGGCACCGGGCGAGTGCCGTATACTATACCGTATAGTCCAGACACACCCCCCACTGGAGGCCCCTGGTGCCGCTGGCATTCAAAGTTAGCTCGCGGAAGGTCAACAGAGGCTGGAGGAAGAAACCATTGCTGTTGCGCGACTAGCACGGAGCGGGGAGCGGAACGCGCGCGCATTGGGCCGCTTGAGTGGAAAGTCCGCGCGGGGCGCCGAGAAGTCTGAGGCCTGGGGTGGAATACAAGCCCGACAGCGCCCCGTTCCGTCGATTGTGATAATTACCATTGATGGGAGCCGACGATGAGGCTCGTGAGGGAATCGGAGCAATGGAAGCTGTTTACCCCAGACCCTCGCCTGGGCACAGGTAGCGCGCGTAACACGTACGCGTACGCAGCCTGCGCACGCGTACGTCTACGCCGCGGACTCGCCTGCCAGTTAGTGCCAGGGTGCGATGCACGGCTCGGGCGCGCTCACGACGGGGATAAATACGCCCTCTCCAGCCCTCTCCAGCTCCCCATCGCGCTCTCTCAGTCCGCATCTCTTCTCTCGTCTCTCAAACCCACTCACCAGTCGTTCTTTACCCCCCACCCACCCACACACTCCCTACCATGTTCGCCCGCACCGCCGCCTTCTCCCTCCTCGCCCTCGCGCTCTCCGCGACCGCGACCCCCGTCCGCCGTGGGGACTGCAACACCGGCTCCGTCCAGTGCTGCAACTCCACCCACGACGTGCGTTCTCTCTGCTCCTTCGTGCCCTTGACTGCACGCTGACCACATTCTTCGTCCCGCAGAGCTCCGAGACTGCCATCTCGACCCTCGTGGGCCTCCTCGGCGTCGATCTGAGCGGCATCACCGGCAAGGTTGGCCTCCAGTGCTCCCCCATCTCCGTCGTCGGCGCCGGCGGGAGCTCGTGCTCGTCGCAGACCGTCTGCTGCCAGAACAACAACGTCGTAAGTCTCGCATGTGATGTTCGTGGCGAATGTGCACTCACATTCTCTTGCGCGACAGGGTGGCCTCATCTCCGTCGGCTGCATCCCCATCATGCTCTAAGCATCCAGTGCTCCGCTTGGTTAGAGGGCGCGCAACGGTGGATTGGATCCTGTGGATGTTATCGTAATACCAGAATGGAATAATGGCTTCGGAAAGAACCTCTTGCGTGATTTCGTCCGGCCATTATGAGATGGCTGTCTTCGGATGAAGAGCTATTGTCTGCCTTGGATGGATGTTGAAGGGGCGGATACGCGTCGCAACGAGGAGAGATACTTGCATATCCGCGTAGTCATTGGTTGTTATGGGAAGCATAACGTTGGGGTGCGGCGTAGAATAGCTCTGGTATGAGGCTGGGACTGGGATGTATGCTAACGGTGCGGGGAAGGCGGTAGGCCAGCTAGCGCCCATGCGCGTCTCGTTGCACATGTCCTTGTGGGAAGGAGTCTGTCAGTGTCGGTCGACGCAATCGGTGGGTGTCGCGTATATTCAGAGTGGAAAGCTACAGGTAGTTCAAATAACACTAGAAAGCGGGTAAAGCTGTTGTCCCAGAACCTCGAAAACCAGAACAGTTGTCTCAAAGCCCTTCCGTATGTCCTACAAGGCGCGGGGCTTCACCGACTGCTCGCGCACGTACTCAGGGAGTCGCCAGAAGAAGTCCTCCTTCGGCTTCGGGATATCGGCCTCGCGAGCGACGCGCGAGAAATCCGCCCGGAACGCCCCACGGCGAGCCAGGGCGACGGCGGACCCTTCACCGATCTCGAGGCACCCCGAGCGCTCGGCGTTAACGGCCCACCCCACGAGACAGCTCTCGACGACGCACGCGCTGGCGGCGCACGAGACGGTGTCGACGTCGCTGATCGCCGTGCAGTTGATCCCAAGTACGCCCTGTGAGGCAGCAGCGTGCGGGTGCCTGAACGGCTCGGGGATCATACAGCCCCCACCTGCGAAGACGAGATGAGAAAGGTCGATGAGCACATCGGGGACGGAGATTGCGGACAGGCACGCAATTTGTAAAAGAGAACAAGCTACGCACAGTTGTCTGGGCTGGTCTGGACGTCCACACACTCAAACCGGTCCGCGGCGCTGTCGTGGGCAGGCACGCCGCACACCTGCGCGAGCAACTCAATCTTAGCGCACGAAGCGTCAGGGCAGAGGCACGGTGCAGATTGACTGACCGTCTCGTGAGATTTGCAGGTCGCTTGAGCGGCGGCGTGCGTCGAGATCTCGACGGCGGCGGTAGCGGCGAGACGACCCGCTTTCGCGGCAACCTTGCAGGTCCCCGGCGGGGAGGAGCGGCAGCCGCCGGGTGCCTTGCAAACGCAGTCGTTGCCCTCGGCGACGTAGGGCGCGTCGCACGTGAATCCGCAGACGTCGTCGCGAGAGCATTGAGGGCGCGAGTGCGCGGGATAAGCGCAGGTCTTCGCGAGCGCGGTGCTGTCGAGCTGCGCGCGCAGAATTAGCTGCCGTAGATGCGCGCGAGATGAGGGTACCACTCACAGCAACCTGTAGCCGGCGTAAGGCCTCGTCGGATCCAACGGCTTTGACGAGAAAAGTCGCGCGAGGGTCGTGCTGAATAAACAGCGGGAGGGTGTCCAGACACAAACAAGTGTCTATGTTGATGTCGGCAGAGGTGGCATCGGGGTTTACACCATGGAGATCGAGCCCGGTCAAGCTGCTCGCGTTGGCGTACACGCAGAGGCTTTCTCCGACGTCACGGGATACTGAGGACGTTGAGGAGTAGGTTCGAGGAAAGGTTGCGGTGGGAGGGAGAGAGATAGCATGTGCGAGAGAGAGAAGAGCGGCAGTGGCGAGGGCGAGTTGCATGCTGAGATTTGCGGGGTGGTGGATATCGTGGGTGGGGGCAGGAAGAAGAGAGAGGATGAGAGAGACAGACCACGACGACGAGCCTTATACAGGTCCTCCGCCTCCTGGTCGGTCCCGCCGCAAAGGATGCATCGGTCGACGCGCAAAGGCTGCCATGTGTGCTGGGGAAGTGACGGGGTTGCGATCGACTTGTCCGGCGTGGGGAAAGGATCGAGAGCGCGTAGTCGCTGGGTCGAGGGGACGGCGTCACTTGCGCATACAGAAGACACAGGACGGGGCGGGAGCAGTTGTTGAGAGAGACCGTAGTGGAAGTGGTGGTTGTGGAGCTCTCCGGACGAGCCCGGACGCGCCTCGTGAATCGTGATCACATGAGCGCGAGGGGCGCGGGCGTCTACACCACCTCACTCTCCTTCGAGCGACGAGTTGGCTTTCAACGACTGGCTCCTCGCGGACGCCACTGCATCTCATACTCTTGAACAGCATATATTTCTGTCCTCAAAATCTGCTGCACGTTTGCTAGACACGCATTCTCTCAGCTCACAGGAGTCGAGACTCTCTGACATCCTCAGGCGCAGTTCACAGCGCAACAGCACCGACGTCGCGCGCGCGCGCACACGACAAGTCATCGCTGTACCGGGATCTTCGTGGTCGTCGGGCAGATACTATGGCCAGTCGCTCAACCTGCACCCTCTTCTCATACACACGTCCCCGATCACCCACGCCTCGGTTCGCCGCGGCATCGTGAAGAGCCTTCGTCGACCTTTGGCGGGTCCTTCCGGGCCCCCGTTCACGTTTCTCTCAATCGTCGATGGCGCGCGGCTGCCTTTCACCTTTCCTGTCCCCGCGCTCACAGCCCTCGCCGGCAGGAAGCCGGCAGAAGCGTCGCCAACGGCTCCGCCCAGGCTCGTCTCCGCTCAGATCTCGCCCAGCCTCCACCTCCACTGTTCTGGGCCTTGCGGTAGCCATCTAGGGTGTCGAATCAAGTACCCGCCACGTCCCCGCGGACTATCTACTCGCTTGTGCACGATTCCGGTTCACTCGAAGAGGGAGAGCGCAATGTCTCGATTAGATCGACCAACTACATCTCTGAATCCAAGAAGCCGAGCCACTAGGTATCGAAGTCCGTCCCTTCCCCACGTCTCCGCCAGCCACGCCGATGGAAGGAATTAGAGGGAGACGGGGACGCAGCCGACGGAGATGAGGCCGCCCTATCAGAAGCGACTGTTAGCTGAGCTGCCCATCGACAGAGGCGGGCACGAAACACGTACGACGTTGTTGTTCTGGCAGCAGACGGCCTGGGCGTTGCAGGTGTTGCCGGAACCAACGCCGATGGCGGTGATGGGCGAGCACTGGAGGCCGATGAGGACGTCGACGCCCTGGACGACGACGCCGAGGAGGCCAAGGAGGGCAGAGCCCGCCGGGGAGGAGGACTAAATTGCAGCGCCGCGGTCAGTCATCTGTTCTAAACCCAATAGGCGTAGCCAGCAGCACTCACCCACTCGGTGGACTGGCAGCACTGGATCGGGCCCGTGGAGCAGTCGTCGCGCGCCGCGAGGGGGGTGGCGACCGCAAGGAGGGGGAGCGCGGCGAGCGCGAAAGCAGCAACACGAGTGAACATCTTGGATGAGAGAGGGTGGGGAGGAAGAGGCTGAAGGAGCGAGTGGGTAATGAGCGAATGAGAGCTGAGGGTGCGTTTGACCTTGAGCTTGCCCTCTCCCCGCTCCGCCCCCTCACCGTTTTATGCACCGACAGGAGCGCTCGCTGGGTGTGGACCCGACGCGCGAGCGAACGAGGGTGGACCACGCACGGAGCTGTCTGAGCGACCCTCGCACCGAACCGCAGAGAACGCGCGCGCGCGCGCCCCCCGCGCATTCTGCCTTCTAGCGCGCGACGGCGGCATTCGCGCGGGACCAGATCGCGCGCCCGCCCCAGCGCCGCCGCAATGCTTCTGGGGAACGCGCCACGGCCGTTGGGGACCCGCGACATGTCCGACGGGAAGGCGAAGGAGAGAAGGACGGATGCCGTACGCAGGCGGGCTGTACGGCACGTGGAGATGGTTGCTGCCTTTCTGTCGCCAGAAATTCGGACTGGACGGTGACAGCTGCACTCAGCACGTCGAGGTGGCTCGTGCGGATTGGTGGGTCGAGGACGACACGGAAGATAGATGGGCCGCGTCGGCGCGCGATGCGCCTTGCGAAGGGAGGTCGCGGCAAGTTGGGAGCTGTCCGTGCGGGAGATGATTGGACGTGCGATGTGGATGCGGTGAGTTCGACCAGCTTTAGGCGAAGATTGATGCATAGAAGTGGGACGGATGATGATCTGTCCTTGTTTTTTTCCACAGCTGGGAACCCTCGTTCGAAAGTATGAGAAGGCCTTCGTCATTCACTTGTCGTCCCAGTGTGAGCACCTTTTTCCCAGTCTGCCTTTGGTATTATTGACGAGCTTTGGGCGCGTCCCGTTGTAGAACGCCTTTGCTGCTTTGAGGCAGACCCGCCGAGTCGGCTGCGGGCAACCGAGGGCAAGGCGGAAAATGAACCCACAGGCCGACAGCAACGGATCACGACGGAGCACACGTGGGAACTGGATCAAAACGTTTCTACTCCACGGCGGCGACGAAAACAGGACGTTCACTTCTCCAGTCGTGCAAAGCGCGGCACAGGCCGCCACCAAGCCGTCTTTGTATTTCTCAACAGTCCTCATTCCCGGTCACCCGCGCAGACCCCGTCCTCTGCCGCCTAAAGACCGCGCGCGGCGCGGCCCCCAACATGAAGGCCGACTCGAAGCAAGCATCCCCAGACTAGCATAGCTTGCAACTGAACACCTGATGTGTTCTCCATCTCCGCCCCCTCGCACGGATGCACGCACGCGCACGGATCCGGCGCACAACCGTTCCTCCTGCCACCTCGGCTTTTCGTCGCAGCCCGCACACCCGGGGAGCGAGGAAGGGAGGCAGGGATGCCCGCCCGGGTAAATCTGCCGCTGTCGACTGTCTCGCCCGCGTCGAGTGCCGTCGACGCCATTCGTGGGGCTCCATCTCGGGCGGGCTTGTTCTGCAGTGCTCCCGGTGCTGCCCCTCTCACGTGCTCGCAGTGCGCGCGGAGCCGTCGACGTCTCCGACGTCACGCTCGCTCACCTGTGTCTCGGCCATATACTATCGCCTAGCCTAGCCCTCTTTGTTGAACCTACTCAAGCCAACGGCCACCCACGGTCCCGCACCACCCGACCCTGCAGATCATCGATCATTCGCGACGGGCATGCGCACGCAAATCGTGCCTCGCCATGACTTCATTACCCGACGCGTCGACACCCTCTGACCCAAGCCATTCGCGTTCAAACCTTCAAACGCACACCCGCGTCACACCCCGTGACGGCGTCGTGCTGTCAGTATCAGCATCGCTCATTCGCTGCTGCCCTCCACGGCGCGCAGGCCCCACCGGGACCGAGCCCCCCGCGACACGCACCGTCCGCACGGCCGAGGAGGGCGTCGCGGGCGACGTATTAGTCCATCGCACGCCCCGCCCCTCTCACTCTGCGCGGAGCCCGCAACGCGCCTTGTGCGGAGGCGAGGTGTCGTGCTGCGTGACGCCGGGCTTGCGCGGGAGCGAGCTCGTTGCACGCCCAAACGGCGCGTCTGTCTGTTTCGCTTTTGATTCTGCGCGCTCGCGCGCAAAAAGCAGCAAGCACCCTTCTCCTTCCCTTCCTCTCCTTCCTCTTGGCTCTTCCACCGCTCGGTGCTCGACGGGCTCATCCTTACTCGGAGAAGGCCCAAACGGAGCGCGACAGAACGACGGAAGCAGCAGGCGAAGAGCCATCTCCGTCCTCGCGCGCCGGAGGACATTCGACTGAGGTTCTATCTGAATTCTGCGCAGCACGACATGACGCGAGCCCCAAAAAACAGGGTGGCGTATCGCCGCGACCCACGGGGACCCTTGCCGCACAGTCAGGTTCGTTGGTGGCATCGTATTCGCGCATCGCTGACGCGGGCACACAGAAGATATGACGCTCTCGATGTCTCATCGACGAGGTGCCCGGTCACCAGACATCCGTCCTTGAAGTGAATGGGCCACCCTTTCGCGCTCGTGGTCTGCGTTCATGTCGGTCGGCAGGTAGGGCGTCCGGGGCTGTACGGCCGAACGGAGATTGCGCACGCAACCCATTCTGCGATGCGTTCTCGATGCGATTAGTGCGGCGCCGGTCGCGGAGACCCGCACGCTGCGGTTCGTAAGTGCTCGAGGGTCAAAACTGCCCACTGGCCGCGAAGGGCCCAGCCTCACCGCCGAGTGCTCTGGTCGTCGGGAGCTTGGTCCTCAGACCCAAGCCCCGAGTCTCGGCCTCGCGCGCACTACGCTCGCGCTTGGCGGGCATGGAAGAGCAACGAGACGAGCCATGGTCGCGCCAGTGGCGGTGGGCCAGAACAACCGGAGGTTATACGGACACGCGTGTCAGGCTGGGATGGGAGGCGTACGCACATCGCCGGACGGGGTCGACCTGCGCTTGCAACAACTGAAAATGCGCAAACGCCGTCCGCCGGCTTCGAACTTTCGAAGTTCGTCGCGTTCTGCCGCCGCCAAGCTCCCTCCTAGCTTTCGCCGCACGACAAATGGGATTCTCATTTGCGACTCGCTCGTCGGGATGGAGGTCGCTGGGCGCCGTGCGTGTACGTAGTCGTCACATAATACCTCGCGGATGGATCGGCCCCGGGGGGAACCGCACGGTGGGCGTCTGGAATATCGGGGGTCGAGAGCCACGCCCCGCGGCAAGACGGAAACGTGCGATCGCTGGGTCCGGCCTCTCACTCAATGTCCCGGTCTCTTCTCACGACGGGCGTTGGGCCGCGGTCAGCTGGCGAGGCCCGTGTGTTGCCGACCCAAGTCTGCCGTACTAATGTCGAAGAATAGGCCAGGCCAAAAAAGGATGGGGAGCAGCCACCTTAAAAGCCTCACGGATCAACCCGCGAGCCCCTAAATGGGCGCTTCCATGTTGCCGGCTTGGCGGTGGGCGCCTTCAGGGCGTCTGGTGGAGGATTCAGCACGGCGTCGAGCAACCGCCGCGGGACTCCCTCGCGCGGCACACACCCCCTCCTCGTCAATTTGCACCAGCGGCGACAGTCGATGTCGTCGCGCTCCACCCGGCGCATGCTCTGCGGCGACTGTGCGGGCGGAGCGGACTTCCTGCTGGTCTCCCTCGTTGCTCAACCGCGGCAGTTCTTGGCTCGTGGCATTGGCCGCGCAAAGGCTCCTCTCCCTCTCCTTCCCTCCACTCGGGCTCTGCGCACTCCTACCGGCGGAAGTAGAGCGCGTTTAGCCTGTGTGTGCCTGCACGCACGTTGTGGGGCCTGCGACACGGGGGTGAGCACGTTCAACGTTCAGCTTTGAATACACGGTTCGTTGACGTACGCTCACGTACGGCACTGCCGCCCTTGTGTCCAGGCTGGTTTGTGGTGCGGAATACAGAGCACGGGGCGAAACCTTCACTTGCGCGGTTTCACCGCGACGGGCTGCGGCGACGGTACCGGCACTTCTGCCCGTGCACCACGGTGACGCGGCGGCGTCGCGAAGATCAGTCGGACAGTTGACCTCCATCAGCACTCGTCGTCCAAGTCGACGGACGAACACGGCCGGTCGCATTTACACCTTCAACCCTCATCCAGCCTGAGTACGTTTTCTGACTGCCGACGGGCCCGCCCCGCCCTGGCCGGACCCACGAGAAGGTTGAGATGCATACGGACCATCGCGTGTGGCTTCTGGCCCATCGCGCTTCGCGCCCGCGGAGTGCACCCGCTTGACGCGGTGGACGAAGCTGATCGTTGGACGCGCCCGCCCATCTCGACGAGGCCTCGCGCCCCCACGTCCAGCCCCGCTCTTACGAGAGCCCCGCGGAGGACGCGCGAGAGGGAGGTCGAGCCGGGGACTAGATCGTCTTCGGGCGGTGTCGGTGAGTGCACCCGTCCACACTGCCCAAACTCGTTCGCTCACTAGTATCCCGATAGTCATGTGTGAACATTAGCATCCCGCGGCGTGGATCAGCAAGCTCAGAGGCATCGCCCGCATCTAGGTTGTGGAGAAATCCGGCTTTCAATCCACACGCGTCCTCGGCTTGCAACCAATGACACTCCAGATCCAACCCGCACCCCATTGGCTCCGGCCACGCCTCGCATTGGACGCGTCCAGGGGCGGCAGTCGACTTCCTTTCATTTCTTCCTCCACCATCAACGCCCGGCGCCAGCGTGGACGTGCCGACATGGCAACTTGTGCGCACAGCGCGAACTGGTGATCGCCCAGCCCCGGTGCGGACGCATGCTCCTTGCGTGTAAATTATTGTACTGAACGCCCCACGGCCGCCAGGCGCGCGACGAGCACCTCCCGGGTATGTCGCGTACGGCCGGGCGTCCTGGCCTCTGCTTCGGCCCGCTCAATACTCGTCCGCCGCTCCCTCCCGGTCGCCGCGCTCTCACCGCCACCAGGGCGGGGGATGCGCACGGAGGCGTGGTTGTTTGGCTCGCGCCCAGCAGATGCCGAACCAACCTCGAAGTGCGCCGATGTGGTGCGCCCCGAGGCGTATATAACCCCCCTCCTGTGGCCTCTCCATCCTCAGCTCGAACCTCCAGTTCAAAGCTACTCCCCGCAACCAACCCTCCCATCCTCGCTCACCGCACCCTCTCCACCGCCCCGCAAAGATGATGTTCACCCGCCTCGCCGTCGCCGTCGGTCTCTCCGCCACCCTTGCGGCCGCCATGCCCGGAGGTGAGCCCACCAAGACGGTGACCGTCACCGCGACCCCGCCCGCCTCGACGGGCTCGACGTGCTCCACCGGGGACGTCCAGTGCTGCAACTCCCTCGAGTCGGTCAGTCCTCCTTCCTCCCCTCTCCCTCCCCTCACCGCCCGACGCGACGCTGACCCTCGCGCACATGTACAGGCCGACTCGCCCTCGGGCTCGCTCCTCCTCGGCCTCCTCGGCATCGTCGTCCAGGGCGTCGACGTCGTCCTCGGCATCAACTGCTCCCCGATCTCCGTCATCGGCGTCGGCGGCGGCAACTGCAACTCGAACGTCGTCTGCTGCCAGAACAACAACGTCGTGCGTCTCCCTTCCCCCCTCTCCTGCCGCTCTTCCCGACTAACTGAACTACTTCTCTCTCTCTCTTTCGCAGGGCGGCTCATCTCCATCGGCTGCGTCCCCATCATCCTCTAAGCGCGTCCCCGTCCACGAGTCGGACGGGGCGACGGGGGTCGGTCGTAGGTTCGCACCGCGGTTGCACGCCGCGGCCGCGCTGACGCCGGTCTTCGCTGCTCCACGTCGTTGGATCTTCTCGGGTGCCTGGTCGGAGTCTTTTCTTGGAACTTACTCCACGCTATGTAGTTTGATGTTTGAGTGCTCGCTGGATATTTTTCGGATCGCGGGAAGGGGCAGGGGAGGGAACGCGCCGCTGTAGTAGTCACTGTGTATACCTGCCTCTGTGGTCTCGGAATGGCAAATGGCCGCGTATAGTTTCGACGCTGTGGGATCGCGACCCTCGAGTGCGATCTTGACCGAGCTCGATGCACGTTTCGCCGCGCACGGGTCTCCCAGAACCCGCGCGGAGTTGGCCGGGGTGAAAAGGGCCCGAGTCGACGGCGGCTGCGCGCCGCGGCGGGCAGCGCAGAAGGTTCTGGCGGCTGCAGTTCGGTGTTCTGCTCTGTGGGCTTCCCCGCACACCTCACCCGCAGGCTGTGAAAGGCGCTATGTATGTATGCACGAGCTTCCTGGGCTCGTCGAGGCTCGCGGGTCGCTCACGGTGATTGCGTTTGAGCGGGCGGCGGTCAGGCCTCAGGCGGGCCCCGGGAGGTATGGGCTTCCATCCACCACGCGGGGGCTCGGCTGTGCTCAGAGCGGGCGCGACGCTTTCTCCGGCTTAGAAGAGCCCCGCCTAGTCGAGCTCTGAGGAGTGTAATTGTGCGGCTTGTGCGGGGGTGGTCTCTACAACGACACCGCGGTGGTTTCAAGTCTTCGTTGCAGGCACATGATAGCGGTTCACCGCGAGAACCATGCTTGGATTGACGAGAACCACGAGAAAGACTGGTAACGACGACAGAGAGCGACAGGTATAGCGATGCGCTGACGAAAGGGGGCCGCTCGAAACCCACAGCGCGCTGCTCGGCGGCCGAAAGACCTTCAGAGAATGATGGGGATGCAGCCGATGTTGATGAGGTTTCCCTGTGTGCGCAACAGCGTGAGCTCGAGGGGCCGTATCGCGCGGGAACGAGACAGACACGTACGGAGGCGTTGTTCTGGCAGCACACCGTCGTCGCAGAGCACGCGTTGCCCGACGCGACACCGATGACGTTGATCGGACTGCAGCCGAGCCCGATGAGGCCGTCGAGGCCGTCTACCACGACGTTGAGCAGGCCAAGCAATATGGACACGCTGGGGTCCTTCGCCTGTCGTGGCTCGTCAGGTGGGAATCGTCTGCGCAAAGACGGGAAGCTACTCACGTCATGGGTGGACTGGCAACACTGGATCGCCCCGGTGTCGCAGGACCCTTCGCCGACGCGGGGGACGATGAGCGCAGCGGAGCCGACGACGGCGAGAGCGAGGGAGAAGACGGCAGAGAGGCGGGCGACCATGATGTTCGGGCTGAGCGGGAGTGCGAGAGGTGTGAGAGTGCGTCGACGCGGATGGATGCGATGCGGAGGACTGGGGAGGCGACTGGAGGGCGACGCGCTCACCTTTAATACGTCGTCGTCTCGCTTCACGCCCGCCTCGTCGTACGGTGAAGGGTCTCCATCGCGGTGCAGGCCGACGCTGCTCGGTACGGCAGAGGTGGTGGGTGGAGAGGAGGTCGGAAGATCGGCCTCCGGCTTGCGGCGTGCATTGCTCGCAAGGCTCGTCACATCGACGCCGAGAGGGCAGCGAGACGAGGCGATTAGCTGTTTCTGTTGGTGGAGGTCAGCGACGTTTGAGCATTTAAGGCGGAATGACTCGTACGCACTTGTTCCTCCTATCGGCTACTACGGCTGGCGAGAGCGACGCACTGGAGGGTCGCGAGAGGGTCCTGATGTTGAGTAGTAGCAGAGGACGAGGCCAGCTCGCACACGGAGCGACCGCAGACAAGTCCTCTCGGCGCGTCTTCGCTCGGCCGGGAACCCCGCGGAAAGCCTGTTCCGGCGTGAGAGGAGGCTTCTTTTGGAGCTCAACTTGGAGCGTCAGCGGGAGGATGCCATTCTTCACGTCTTTTCGATGAGAACACCCACAGCTGAAACCACGTGATAGTACTTCCCCTGAGACAATCTCTAAAGAAACAGAGCTATGAAGGTGCTTTTCGGCGAACCGGAACGCCTCAGTGAATCAACAAGACTAAAGCCTCTTCCAGGTCTTGGCTGCCGCATTATCGTATCCCGTTCTGGCAGGCGAGAGTTTTCTTTCCGGAGAAGAAACGCACGGGAGATGATTCGACGCGTATGAGGAGTCGTGGAGTGAAGTGATGAGCTGGTTGACAGCGGGGAATTGAGAAGAGAATGACATACCCGCTTCAGCCGTTCGAGTAGACAAGGCAGCGCGTGCTCCATGGCATCAAATATCAAGGAAGAACGTCAAACTGCACCACGCTGAGACAAAGCTGCAGGGAAGGAGCGTCAGCGGTGAAATATGGGGCGGCATATATAACCAGGGCCTCCCGCTAGTGGCAATGGCGAATATTTGAATATCGGGAGCGGGCCACCGTGTTCGGAAGCTCAGATCTCAGACATAACGCGGACGTCAGTGCATCACATCCGCCGACATGAACGAAGCACGAGCAGACATGTGACATTGGCTGGAAGAAGAGAAAGCTCGGAGCAGCTAAGTACAGTCGCGAGCCTGCAGGCATCAGCGCCGTGGGAAGCAAAACGGTCGCCGCACCTCGTCGGCCTCGGGGATGCCCGTGTGAGTCGCCTGCAGTTCCTCCCATATTCTGCGCACGCAATTCGTCCCCCCGACGAGCCCACTTGGTGACAATCTCGGGCGGGAGAAGGGTCCCGAACAAGGAGCCCGACATTAAACGCCATTCTAGAGCCGGAGGCTCCCCGGTGATCTGGCCATCGACGTGCAATCCGACAACTTGACATTGACTCCACGTCCCGCGCGCGCGCTGAGTGGGCTGCCCCGCCTGCAGAGCTCACGACGTGGCTTGATGAGACCGATCCGCGGAGTTCCCACTGCAGGGATTCAATTGAATGAGCACGAAGCGTGGTGGTGAGCAGGCCATGAGGCGGTAAGTAGGCGGTTGACATACTGTGTGAACAGGCGAAGGGAGGACTGCGAACGGAAACCCATTCCCGAGCGGTTGACCCAGCTGTCGAGAGCCTGCGGGGTCGTGCGGGCGCGGGCACTGCGAGTGAGACATCGCAAACCTGGTTAGATTCGGGCTGCCTTCACGCGAAGAACGGGGGAATTGGCTGCACGGTCACCGCGTCGCCCATAGACAGAAGTCGCTGGGAGGTGGTGGCTGAGAACAGATGGCATCGGAGAACGCCGGAACACGCGTGCCACTGTGTCCTCGCTTGATTGGGCATGACCGGTAGGCGCTTGCCGCTTGCACACCGACCACGATGTTCCTTCAAGCTTCGTCTCTCGCCTCGGCCGCTGGTCGTAGCACACAGCGCGCACGGCTGTAGCTATAGATTAGACGTACTCAGCGGTTAGCAAGCATCCGCCACGGTCGTGAACTCGTACTGTGATAGATCTCCGAGTCCGTACGTTCCCTCATGGAAATCCGGTGGATTGACATAAGCTCACAGTTTCGGATTGATGTCAACTAGACACAAACCATGCATATGGCAGTGCTTGTGGCCCCACCGTCCATACATTTCGGTCGTTCTCAAGGACGTCGCGCGCGCCTCCTCCGGTAGCCTCTGTACTTCCAGCGCCCAGCGCATGATAGACGCAAGCATCCCTCGAAATACCGTGGAGGTCTCAATGTCGATGTCGTCATTTTTGCCGCGCAATCCGCAAGGTTTTGACGGTGTACCTGTTACAGCGTTATCCGACGTCCGCTGTTGGTACGTCCGGCCTCTGTCTCTGTCTGTCTATTTGGCTTGATCTTGATCTGACAGCGCGAGTCCTGAGGATGATGTCACTCGGGCATTCAACTCGTTCGGCCTTGTCAGGCGGACGAACTTCCGGCGGCACGTTGATCTCCGCGCGGCCCCGGTGCGGGCAGATCTATTCGCGGGCACCGCATTGTGACATGGGACCGCGGTCACCGCCCCCATTCCAAGCAACATTCAACATTCAAGGCAATGACAGAAGACACACGAACGTTCAGACGTAACGTAAAGAAATTCATAGGGAGTCGAGAGCCAATCGTCGTCCGCCTTCTGTGTCCTAGTACTGAACGCCGCCTGCGTCACCGCTATTCATGTATTCAACCGAGCGGCCCCGCGCGCGACGTTGTGCGCCTTGTCGCCTAAGGAGGCGACGTTGATGCGTCCTTGAGGTGCGTCCTCGCGGTATAAACGACCTCATGGGCACTGTCTGACCCCCAGATCCCAGAGCAGCATTCTCCCGCCTCCTCTCCAGTCTACCTAGCGACTCTCAGCACTCCAGTCGATCAAGATGATGTTCAAGACCGCCACCCTCATCACCCTCGCTACCTTCACCACCCTTGCGATCGCCACCCCCTGGAACACCCCGACAACCTCCGCGACATCGACGGTCACGGTCACGGTCACCGAGACCGCGAAGGGGCCCGAGCCCACCAGCTCCTGCACGATCGGGCCCATCCAGTGCTGCCAGTCGACCACGGCCGTAAGCATGCGTTCACAATCGTATCGGATGCATCGACTGACCTCCGGCGCCCGCCCGACATCACAGGCTACCTCGCCTGCAGGCACTGCCCTGCTTGGGCTCCTCGGCATCGTCGTCGAGGGCGTCGACGTCCTCCTCGGCCTCAACTGCTCTCCCATCACCGTCATCGGCGTCGGTTCCGGGAGCTCGTGCAGCGCGACGACGGTGTGCTGCGAGAACAACAGCCAAGTAGGTCGGCTTGTGCTGTTCTGGCCCGCCTGATGCTGACCGCCGAGCTACAGGGCGGACTCGTCTCCATTGGCTGTGTGCCCATCATCCTCTAGTCAAGCACGAGGTCCGAGAGTTGTCGGGACGTTGCCGAAGGGGCCTAGCAGCCTCTCGCAGAGGGTTGCTTTACATATGATCTAGTCAGGACTTTGTCCGAGAGTTTGTGGTCAGGCAGCGTGATGTTGACTGAATCAGTATGATAAACTTCGGAGCTAAGCGCCATTAAGCTATCGCCGACGCTGGCGCCTGGCGCCTGATCCTCCCTTCCTCGACGACTCCCACCACCCGCCTGGTTCCTGAGGCCCGAGGCTCTTGCTTCTAGTTCATGCGCCCTCGAATACATTACCAACAACCCGTAAAGCCTGGGAGATGTGTCCAAAAAGCTCAGTGCCCGCCCTTGGGTAGCGGCGACGATGCAGGCCGATCTGGCATCAGGTGGGCTACCTACCACCGGGCGTCTGATTCTCTCCTCTCATCACTATGGGTACGGCCCCCCTCGTCCGAGCCTTACAGAAGTTCGAGACTCGGCGGCGTTCGCGCGAGAAGGTCTGCTCCGTCAGGCTTTTGAACTCCGAAGACCCGCGCATGAGTTTACCCAGCGGCGGCGTGGGCCGCGAACTTTGAACGCCAGCCTTGCGTGAGTCGTCGCCACCTCGATGCGCGCGCACCCGCGCGCACGCGTTCAACGAACTATTGCCGTCAGACCGTCGCTAGTGAGCCGTCGCAGGGAAGTTCGCGCACGCAGGCCAGCCAACTCGCCAGTTCGCAACACCGATAGGTACGTACCACCTCGTCGGCGTCGGGCGGCCACACGCGTTCCTCATCTTCGCCGTCGTCCTCCCCGGCAGACACCGGCGTCCGGCAATGTACAGGCACCCCTCTCGCAGCGCGGGACCTATAAGATAATAAAGAAGGTCGAGGCGGAGAACGTTTCCCGCACTCCAGACTCTTTACCTCCGCTCGATGCCCAGCAGCGCTGCGCCTGCTTTGTTTCCCCTCTCTCCTCTCGTCCGACCGCATCCTGCGCCCTGAGCAAGAGTCGCGCAGCAATGAGGAAGGCAAACAACGCCCACGCCGCGGCCGCGATGGCGGCCCTTGTCCAGGAATATGACATCTCGTGAGTGCTCGTTCGTTCTTTAGATGTCGTGGGAGCAAGGGAGAGGCTGAATGCGTTTGGTTTCGTCCTCCCAAGGGCGCGGGCCTCGTACATCGGGCTGACTTCTCGAGGTGCGTCCTAGGCTGGGGTCCCGCCATCGCTCGACTGACGCGCATATACTGCCCAGTGTTATACGTGTTTGACTACATCATCACCTTCGACCGCGAGGTCGACTTTGTATGGGGAAAACCACTGGGCCTATCCAGCGTGCTGTTTCTGTTGAATCGCTACTCCAATCTCTTCCTGGCCATCACCGAAACGTTTAATCGGGGCTCATTCCATACTGTTGAGGTGAGTGGGCTGTAACGAACAGCCATAGCGCAATTTGAAACTGACCAGACCGCAGAGGTGCACTATATGCTGTCTTCAGCACCAATCACATGTCTAATCTGATTGAGTTTGCAGCTGTGCCGCCAACATTCGTTTAAACCAGTTGTTCCTTATTTTCACCTTTTTGGTTGTCACTTGTGAGTACGGGTCCTTGTTTTCTGTTCGAGCGTATAGGCGTCCGGGTCGACCCACAGCATTTTTTTCAGTCTTCGCCACACTCCGTGTGTACGCTTCATGGGCCCGGGACTGGCGACCCGCTCTGCCCGTCCTTATTCTCGGTCTAGTGCAACCTGCTATGAGTTTGGTACGCTCCACTTCTGCACGGCGTTCGTACGACTCCCTGACGTTCGCACTAGTATGGCTTCACCTTCACTCGCCCTTCAGTATTTTCAGGGGTGTGCGGCTCAACGGGGGGCACCGACCCAAACATAGGCTATAAACGTAAGTGCCGCCGACCTTCAACACCAGAGGTGCTCACCACGAAGGGTTGTCGGATGCAGTGTTGTTGACGGCGCAATCCGCAAACATAGCGTACGACATGCTAGCGCTCATCCTTCTCTTCGCGAAGACCGCGGCGGGGAGGAGGAGCGCGATGTCATTCGGCTACCACACGAATCTGGCTGGACTCGTGCTGCGAGATGGTGAGCGACGTCGCCTGCGAGATCATTGGGTTCTGGCTGCTTATCTCGTACGACTGTCAACAGGCACTTTGTATTTCCTGTAAGTGTCGCGTTCCCACATGCCGCGGCACGGTCCTGACGAGGTTCTCCGCAGCGCTTTGCTTGCTATAAACATCGCCCAAATCTCCTCCACTCTACGGGTGAGCAGCCCTCTCCACACATCCCCTCTCTCTCTCCGTCTCACCCCACTCCCTGCCTCCGCAGCGTGAGGAAATCAACCTTCCCGCCTACTACAACACCCCGTGCGCCCCACTGACGCCACCTCTTCCGCGCGCCGTCCCATCTAACGCACGCCCCGCAGCATCGCCGGCATCCTCATCTCCCGCGCGCTCCTCAACCTCCGCAGCTTCGCGGACCCCACCCCGCGCACGACGGCCGTCCGCTTCTCGACCGCGATCCCGCCGCTCTCGACCGTTCCCCCGCCGCTCTCCGCCGCGTCCGACTTCTCGAGCTGGGGCCAGTCCGACGACCTCTCCTCGTTCCGGGTCCGCTCCGACGACCTCTCGCTCTACCGCCACCCGCGGTTCGGGTTCGAGTCCACCCACACGAGCAGCCGGTACGGCGACGGCGACGGCGACGGTGGGGGTGACGACCCCAATAGGCGGAATGACGATGAAAACTGGGAAGTGCGCTCCCCGCACGAGCCCCGGGACGGTGGCGAGTCCTCCACCGGGCCAGCAAGGAGTGGCTCCCGCGCGCCGCGCGACGCGGGGCTCGACCTCCGGATCGTGACGGACCCGAACCTGCTCGCGCTCGACCTCGAGGCCGCCGCGGCGACCGCGTCCTCGGAGGGGGGAACGCCGATGCACCTGCGCACGCCGCGAGCGCGGACACCGCCCGGGATTCTGTCGGTCGACAAGGACGGGACAGTGCACTACCAGATCGGAGGAGAAAAAACGTGAGTGGTGAGGCAGGCCCGGGTTTTTGAGTGGAGATGGGTCCTTGAGGGGCAGCCTCCCGTGTACGATTTTGATACCACACCCCACGCAGGCGCGAGAGAGGGGAGACAAGTAGAGGCATAAACTTGTTGTACACGTAGTCGTACCCGCACCGGCCGGTTCCCACAGCCTACATTGTAATCTTTTGGGAGTATCAACACACCCAGGACGGTCCTGGGTACGCGAGAGCCCGAACGAACGAACGGGAGAGCGAAAGCGAGTGAATACCAGATACCAATACATGCGAGTGCGATTAGTCTAGTCCATGCGGCCCTTGAGCGTGCGCTTGATCACTTTGTCCTTGGTCCTGCAGACGCAGCGTCAGCGCCATGCCCATGCAAACGACATGCAGGCCGCGTGTCCCCCGCAGCCCACGATCTCCCATCCGCAACGCAGCAAAAAAAAGTGCGAACACTCACAAAACATACACGACCGCCCCCCAGCCCGAGTACGCGTCCCGGTCGACCGCGTTCATCAGCGTCTGCGCGCACGTCTCGAACAGGTCCTCCGGCTCCAGATCGGGCTCCCACAGGCCTTCCGCGACACCGAACAGCTTGGTCGACGCGGTGCCGGCGACGATGAAGTCCTTGGCGAAGTTGAGGCACCCAATGAGGTCCGCGCCAGCGACGTACGGCTTGTACTCGCCCGACGGCAGCTTCTGCAGCCCGGCCATGACGGGCTCGATGAAGTACGGGCCGAAGCGGCGCTCGTAGAGCGCGGAGGAGACCATGTGCGCGAACGTCTCCGGCTCGATCTCGCGCTCCTCTTTGATGGTGTACATGTTCACCCGGAAGCGGAACGTCTCCTTCCTGCGCGCGGAGAACGTCTGAGCAGGGGATTGCGGGAAGGGCGCGGGACGGACAGACAGAGAAATTGAGAACGTACAGTGTTGTTACATCCGTCGCGAGACCGGGGAGGCCCAGGAATATCCGGTCAGTCATTTGGAAGATCTACGCGAGATGAGGACGAAGGTGCGTGAGAGAGGCGACGTGGAGCGGCGGGTGAGTGTGCGTACCTTCTCAAAGTCGGACGCGATGCCCAGCGCCTGGTTCCCTAGGCGCAGGTCGCAGGCGATGGCGACGCACTCCTTGCCCACCATGGCGATCACGGAGCCACCGTTATAATCCATAATAGACTACACGGGGATCAATGCACTGAGATGGCGAAGAGAACTTGATGAGCAATCACCATGATGAGTAGACGCGAAGATGGAACAAGCGGGAGACAAGTGAGAGAGCAGCACCGTGAGGGAAGAGGAAAAGAACAGTGAGCACTTCCCCGGACTACGAGGCTTGTGGCTGGAACGCGCGTCGCGCGACTGCCGGCGTCTGCAAACGTACGCGTCACCAGCACGTGGAACGTTATAGTGACTGGTCACACAAGCCGTCCCTACACAGTAATTGTCAACGAAAGTCATACATGGGAACCTCCTTGGTATGTATCAACTGAGTAAATGAGAAAAAGATTACACCACAGAATATAATTCCGACACGGGGAATCGAACCCCGGGCTATCGCGTGAGAGGCGATAATGTTAGCCACTACACCATATCGGACGTGCTATATAAATAAGTTGTAAGTATATCAATACACGTTAATCAGCTTGGTGGTTCACAGTACTCAAGGACTAGTTGTTCTCGATCTTTGGGGACCGAATGTGCGGCTCGTGCGCCTTGAAAGCCCCACTTCAATATTTCAATGCCGTTCAGCGTTCAACGTTCAGCACTCTAGCCTCACTTCCCCTGACGTGGACTCCGAGACCCCAAGCACGTCCAATACCTCGAGTGGGCCCGTGCGGAGGCCATGCGCAATGCCAGGGCCCTTCGACGCCTGGAGGACGAGCCGTAGGGGAGTGTATGATTGGGATCGGGGACCCGAGGCCCTTCATCACCTGCGACACACTGAACGCCTAAGTATCTTGAACTCAGAATTGCACAGTGACCCGTGGCGAAGCGGGATGGGCGCCCGGGACGATATTCTCCGGCTCGTGATGGACACGGCCTTGAGCTTGAGGCAGCCTTGAGGTTGCCTCATGAGGCGCAACGGTTTGCCTGCCCGTGCGTGCAGTTGGCGCTTTCAAGTTTCTAGTCTCCCCTAGGCAGCCCTTATCGAATCCTGAACCCCACCGTCCTTTCGTCCCTCCACGGCCAGTGCGTCCAGATCCCCAACCGCTGTCGGTCCCCGTCCGTACGCGATCCACATCGATGTCACGCCGCCCACAAGTCTCGCAGGATGCGCAACAGCCGTCCAAGAAACTCACAAGACAGCCGCACATACTCTTCGAGTCCCTATCCTCCAACTCTTTCGTGTTATCTACCTCCACCCATCGCTTCACTGCCCATTTGCAAGCCTCCACTCGACGCCGCTCGCACATGAACCCTGCTGATGAGTAGTTCATCCTGGCAGCCCCTTTCAAGCTGACACTCGAGCAGCAGCAGCAGCAGCAGCAGCAGCCCAACAATTCAGGGAAGAGCTCCGGCAAGAGTTCGAGCTGCGACTCCAGCAGCAGCGGCAGGAGTTCGAACGGCAGCTCCAGCAGCAGCAGCGGGAGTTCGAGCAGCAGCGCCAACAGCTCCAGCAGCAACTCCAGCAGCTCCAGCAGCAGCTAGCGCTCCAGCAACAGCAGATGCGTCACATACCTCCGGCTGCCCCATCCACTACACTGTCACCAAGCACTCCGACAACCCCTCCTCCCGTCGACATCAGCGCTCCAGGCTCAGAGTCGTCCCCCGTAGCTGACTTCCTCGGAAGCGCCCGTTCGCGGGAGCTCTTCATCGTCGTCCAGCGGCTCGTCCTCCCCGACCCTCCCCCAGACCCGCGGCTGAGCTGGGCAACGCTACCGCGGTAACGTCGCGCCACGGCGATGCGCGCCGCGGCACACGTTCATCGAGCATTCGCAAAATCGGAAGCCTACTACTGTCCTGGCCGCACGTGTCCCTGTCTCAGTTTCTGCGTATAGTCATTTCCGTCGTCCGTTTGTGTCAATCGAAAGACCCGGTTGCATATCCAATCCTTGGCCCACAAAGTACTTGCGACCGGTATCATGTGGGTAAACGTGGAACGTCAATTGGTCACAAATGTTATTCATCTGACACACAGAGTCAGCCAAGACGAGCCGGACATCCAAGGATTAATGGAAATTGCAGGGCGATAGTATCCTGATACATGATGCAGTACATGATTTATGATACAGGCCGGGCTTCTTCAATGCACAATGACTACAAGAATTTAGACCTCCTGCATGTTCACTCGCGGTTGAGTTCCGCGGCCCGGGCGCGCATCTCCTCGCGGCTCTGCGCAGACGTGTGTAAGCCAACAGCTCATCGATGGGTGCAGCAAGCAAACCACTCACCGCCGCGGGAGGGAGATTGTTCGCGATCTGCGGGGACGGGACGTGCGGCTCGCGCGCCTTGAACGCCCCGTACTCGGGGTTGCTGCTCAGCCCGCCTCCGGGCTGGGGCGCCTCGAGGTCGCGCGGGTCGTTCGTCTGCTGCATGCGGGCGTGAGCACCGCACGTGCGTCTATCTGCGCGCATCCACGCGAGCGGGACTCACAGCGGGGTGGGGCTGGATGGAGAACGTCTGCTCGCCCTCGCTCGTGGGCTGCTGCTGCTTGGGCTCGGACTCCGTCTTGCCCGTGGTCTTCTCCTTGATTTTGTTGACGATCGACGACATGATGTGCGTATGTGAGGGGAGGGTTGCTTTGAACGGGGAAGGATGTAAGTGGGTACTGACCTCCTCAGACATCGAGAGGGCTGGTTCTTATACACGCGAGAAGAAGCAGGTGCGGTGGAGCAGCGCGTGCGGAGAGAAGAGGAGTCCGGGGAGAGGCTGTGGTGGCCAGGGACGACTCCGAGTCATGACGTCGTCGCTGCGGTCCGCGCTGCAGGCCTCCGTCATCAGCCGCGCTGGGCTGCATTGTCTCGGACCTTTGACTGTGCATGTCTTGCGCGCAGTGTGGCATTGTGTCACCATCCGAAAATCGGCCGAGCGACGATAGATAATAACGTCCCTCTTATTTGTATACAGAGCGTTCATGATATAGATACCATACAAACGACGGAGTCGATGAGAACTACATGCAGCACTTGCATTTACTTCGAGAGCATCATCTGTGACGAACATGTCAGACGATCGATGGGGGCTAAAGAAAGCGGTGATGATCCGATAGGCTCGTACCTTCACGAACTCTGCAAGACAACGCCGCAGATGACCGTCAGTACAATGCACGCAACAAGAGAAGACAACGACTGACCCTCGTAGTTGATCTGGCCGTCGCCGTCTACATCAGCTTCACGAATCATCTCGTCGACCTCGTTGTCCGAGAGCTTCTCGCCTGCGTCCCCAAAGCGGTCCCGTCAGCGTCAGCCCCGCACATCCTCCACCGGCACCCCGTTGTTGCACGCACCGAGGTTGGTCATGACGTGCCGGAGCTCAGCGGCGGAGATGTAGCCGTTGCCGTCCTTGTCGAAGACCTTGAACGCCTCCTTGATCTCTTCCTCCGAGTCCGTGTCGCGCATCTTGCGCGCCATCATCGTCAGGAACTCGGGGAAGTCGATCGTGCCGTTGCCGTCCGCGTCGACCTCGTTGATCATGTCCTGCAGCTCCGCCTCGGTCGGGTTCTGGCCCAGCGAACGCATCACCGTGCCGAGCTCCTTGGTGGTGATCGTGCCATCGCCGTCTGCGGGAACGTGCGTCAGCTCCAGAGGCCCAGACAGACCGACAGCGCGAGAAGCGGGAGGACCGAGAAGCCGCGTTAGACGGTCACGGGATGGGCCCATCGCGAGCGCAAGGCGCGATAACAGATGTGAGCCGCACAAGGCGCCCGCTGGGCAGAGGGTGCGCGGGGCTCGAGGGGGAGGGGGGCGGGCGCAGTCGATGGCTGATGGACGCGCAGACTCACCCTTGTCGAAGAGGGAGAACGCCTCCTTGAACTCTGGGGGCGCAAAGGGCGCAAGGGTCAGCTCTGCCGCTGCGAGGGCGGCTCAGCGCATGTGGGATCTGCGTACCAGAGATCTGCTCTGCGGAAGGGGGAACAAAAGAAGTCAGACGGGAGCACGGGGGCGGGGCGCGTCCACAAGCACTCACCCTCAGACTACAATGAGAGAGCACGATCCGGTATCAGCGCACAGGGGCAGCGAGGGCGGTCGTCAGGAGCGGGAGCGGGCATGGGTGAGCGGCCGCGAGGACTCACAAGTTGGTCGGCCATCGTGTGCAGGGGTTGGGTGCGGGACGAACGAGCGGAGGGGGCGGGTTATGAGGAGCGGGGAAGAAGACGGCGGTGCCCCGCCCAGCAGCGATGCAGGTCGCCCAACGATCTCTCGGCAATCGCCAGACGCGCGCTCAATGAGCCAAATCCGGCAGCGGTCCACACCGCTCGCCTTATCTGCCTCCGGTACCACAGCGCGCCGCGGGCCAGTGTGCATTGCATTAGCCCTGGCCCGCGCTGTTTCGTTTCCTCCGAGTGCGCGAGCGCGAGCCTGTGCGGGACCGTCGCACACTTCCAGGCACCCGCGAACTGCACTGCTTCGAGGCTCTGGCGATGAATATAATCAAGAAACATACGATACACATTGCGATGCGTCGTGGGTGCGTCATTGTTCGCGGAGAACCCTCGAGCTCGTCCCCGCATCAGCTAGCATCACCGCTGCTCACACCGCAATCTCCGTCCGCCTCGCGCAATCTCAGCCGCGCTACTAGTCTCCTCCGCCAAGCGCAGCCGCGCTCAGTCCCACTCTTCGTCGTCGTCATCCTCTTCGTCACTGTCTCCCATCCGCTTGTTGCGGTCCAGCAGCGCCGCCGCGAGCGCCGCGGTAAGATCCCCACCTGCGCTCGCTGGAGCGGCCGCCGCAGGTTCGGGTGCGGCTCGCGGCGGAGGGGCCGAGTCGCTGTCGCGCTTCTTGAGCAAGTGCACGCCTGCACCCTGGATGGATGCCAGGAGGGCACCGTGTCCGTCCTGAGGAGGCGACTCTGCGCGCGCGCTTGAACCGCCCCCTGCGGGAGGAGGTGGCGGAGGCGGAGGCGGAGGGGCTCCTCCCATAGGCGGCGGAGGAGGCGGCGGCGGCGGCGGCGGCGGAGGAGGTGGTGGTGCCCCACCAGTGGGAGGGGGTGGAGGAGGCGGAGGCGGAGGAGGTGGAGCATTGCTCGTGGATGGGGGAGGCGGAGGTGGGGGAGGGGGTGGATGAGCAGCAGACGGCCTACCAGGCGGAGGAGGCGGAGGGGCAACTACAGGTCGAGAAGGAGGTTGCGGAGGAGGTGGTGGTCCAGTCTTCGGGCGCGTGGGGGGTCCCCTTGAGGGCGGCAGCGGCGGCGGCGGCGGCGAAGCCGGGGGCGACGGGGTAGCGTGTGCGGGAGGATGGACGACACGTCCCGGAGTTCTCGATGGAGGTGTGGGAGGAGGTGAAGGTGGTTTCGCCGCTGCATGTGGCGCAACGTTTCGACGGGGAGCTGGGGGAGGAGGAGCTTTCTTCTTCGCGTTGGGATCCGGCCCCTTCTGTTGCGCTTCACGTACGAAGTCTTTGATGAAGCCCATGTTCTGCTCCAGGATGTCCCTCGTCACTCCGTGGCCTTCGAGATTGACAAGGAACGCATCCCACGACGGATCTACGTTGGTTGAGGTGAAGCCCTTGTCTGCATCGTACCCCATGTGCGCAACGTGCTTGAAGGAACCGGCTGCAGGTCCTGAAATCATCGACTTGTCGATCTTGCCCCCCTTGGCCGGCTTCGTCTTCTTCTTCTGGGTGCCCGACTTGGATTTGGCTGCATTGATACAGCCGTCAGAAACCACTCGCATATCCGTGACGTTTGAACTTACTAGGACCAGTCTTCTTCGTAGTAACCTTCTTGTAAAACGTCTTCGCCTCGCTGTCGTCTGAGAACACAACCCCAACCATGCAATCCTGCAGCCACACGCCCATCAGCACACCAAGAGACATGTCACGTCAGTGAGCCACTCACATCTCCAGAGAACGAATGGAAGAACGGCCGGTCCTGGAAGTACTCGAAGCCCTCGTATAACTCGTGCTCCCAGATAATCCCCCTCGTCCCGGCGAGGTCGACGAGCTTGAGGTAGAAGACGCCCTGGGTGTCGCGCACGAACGCAAGGGCGCCCTGGAGGCCCGAATAGGACCACTCTTCCGGCTTCGGGTAGGCGTAGTAGATGCGCGCGAGCGCGGCGGTGAAGATCTTGTTCGCTGGTGAGTTCACTGCCGACTTCACCTTCGTCTTGTCGTCGTTGGATAGCGTGGATTGGGCGGGCATAGTGGAACGCAGGAAGGGTGGGCGAGAGAGGTAGCAAGGTGGATGGGTGGGTTAGGAGGAGTCAGACCACACCGCGGCCTGTGCACTGCGGGCACGAAACAAGACAGTGGACGCGATGACGCCGCAGCGCAGGGGCAGGGATGGGCGTCTCGCTTGTTCCGCTTGGCGGAGAAGGCTGCCGAAACGGTGTGCTCGCAGCGGAGCGGGCCCAAACACACAATATGGGTTTCAGCATGGCCCATGCCGGCCCCCCAAGAAAAATTTAGAGCCTTGAAAGCCTGCTAAAATCACTCTTGCGGTCGCAATTCAGCCGTTGGGTGACGGAAGAGGAGTCGAATGGCAGATAAAGTGATAGTGAACACACGATATTACACATATCGAAAGCAACCAAGATAGCTCGACAACAGTGCTACATCAGCAGATAACATTTAGACAGCATCACACTCCGACACGAGAGCAGCTCGCTAGAAGCGAGGGAGGTGCTATGCCCCCAAGCTCTGAATGAACTCCAGAGCAAGCTTCGGGCTGGTGGAATGATCAGCATACGACCACCTGCTGCATGCACCCTGATAACGCACCTATCGGCAGGCTTCACAGGCATTTTCTTCTCCAGGAGCTTCCCACCTTTCTCGAAGATGAAATGGCTCCGCTTGGTTCTGCCCCCCTCGCCCGCGCCCAAAGCGGATATCAGCACACGCTTGGGGTCAGACAAGAGCGGGTATGGGAGATGTTTCTGTGCGAGGCAGTCGAGATCAGATCACGAAAACTCGCATTGCAGATAGCGAAGCGAGTGATAAGCACCTTGGTCTGCCATTTGGTCTGAGCCTCGGGTTTGTCCGCACTCAAGCAGTATACCTCGTAGTCGACCGCGGTGAAGTCAGGATATATATCCCGGAACCCGCAAGCCTGTTGAGTGCACCCAGCTGCAGAAACAAACGTCATAAATGTTAGGAAATACCCCTAGAGAAACACTTGAAGGAAGAACACTTACGGGTATCGGCCTTGGGGACGAGGAAGAACACGACGCCCTTCTCAGCGGCCAGAGTCGCAACGTCGACGTCCTCGTCCTTCTCGGTTTTCAGCGTGTACGAAGGTAACACGTCGCCCACGCTGATCGGCTCGAGAGCAGGTCCTACAAAACGACGACCCCCGTCAAAAATCGCGAACTCGCGTCCCGAAAAAAGCGCGAAACCCCCACCTGCGTCCTCAGCCGCAATCGCCTCCTTGCCCCTCGTCTGCCCCTCGCAAAGTCAGCTCCCTCACGTATGCACTCAAAGACCGCACAACAAAAACCAACCTTCTTCACCGCCGGTGCGTCCCCGTCGTCCGCAGCGTCGCCCTCGCCGCTGTCCGCCGCGTCCTCGGCGGCCCGCTTCTTCGAAGGCCGCTTCTCCTTCGCCGGGGCCTTGGGCGCAGGCTCGGCGGTCTTGGGCTGCGCGGAGATGCGCGACGACCGCCGCGTCGGCTCGGAGGGCTCGGAGGTCGACATCTTGCGCGGGGGCATCGTGTAGGGTGGTGGTGGTGGTTCGGGGTCAGGCGGCCTCAAGGCCCTAGCTCTGCCTGGCCCGTGCGTCGTGGGCGCCGCTGCCAGGCTCTGAACAGAAGGCCGTCCGGGCTATCGGGGCTCGGGCGGGGCGATTACACGCGTCGTTTCGCGCGCCGCACATTGAATGGAAACCGGGGACGTCTCGCAGGAACGCGAATGTGGGGGGCGCCGCAGGTGCGAGCCGGCACGGTATGTCCGTCTCAAGAGCACTGGATGAGGCGAGACGATTTTCGCGATGCCAGGGCAAGTACTCATGTCTGATGTATTCGGAGAGGATGGAACGGCCACCGATGGACAACGGTCATTGTTCGCGAGAGCTAGCATGCTATAGATTAATGGCTATGTCCAGAATATATGACCATGTAACGCTCGACGTCGATCGCCAGCCAGTACTAATGTGCTCCTGATGAAAGAGACAGAAAACAGGTCTATGATATAGTGTCGGTGATATCGTGGGGACTGCATGGCCTATGCAAGAGCGAGGTGACTGAGAGCGAAACGTCGTAGATCACTGATATAAGATACCATAACGTTCACCGAGGGCACCAAAAGGCAGCCCCGAGTTAGGATGTCGTGAATGTGTTCTGCAATGCAATGTGAGGCTTGGTCACAGAGATTGCGAAAGCGCGCACGTGCCTTGATAACTCATGGTGCAGGCTCATCAGCCTCCGCGATGGAGCTCTGGGACGCTCTCCTGCCAAACGGTATAACTGCGGAAGTCAACACGGGACTCCCAGTCGCAGGGGTGGGCATGCTCTGCGTGCGCTCGATGGGGGACGCTGTCGGCGTTCCTTGGCTGCCAGTACTGCTGACCGAGAGTGTCGACGACGACGAGCGCATGCGGCGGATGTACGGCCTCGGCGCGGGCTTGGGGCTTTCCGTCGGCGTCTGAGGAAGAGGAATGTCTGCAGGGATTGCGTCTTCTGCGAACTCATCGACCAGTCTTGGAGGAGGGCGCTCCACCATAGCCTCAAGGAGCTGTCCATGATGATATCATGATGAAGATATGCACCCAAGAAGATATAAGGTACGTACCTCTTTCCGAAGCTCCTCACCCGCGTACTCTCCTTCCATCTCTTCTTCTGTCAGCAATACAGCACCCTTCCGGAACACTTCGCCCTCTTCCTCGACGAGTAAGCGCGACCTGTGCCAGTATTCAGTGAGGGACAATCTGAAGATGGGCAACGACACTTACAAATCCTGAGGCGAGACACCATCCTCAACCTCCTCAGTTTCTGACACAACAGCAGGATGCTCGCCGTCTTCATCGTCAGACTCAGTGATGAGGAAGGTCGGGCTGAGAATGCTCTCCACTGGCTCCGGCTCCGGCTCAGCGCGGCCTTTGCCCTTGTCCACGCGCGGCGTGATCGGCTCGTCGTCTTCGTCGTCTTCCGGTTCCGGGGCATCAAGTGATGACGAGCTGCTGCCTTCTGGTGTGTGGCTTGCATGCCCATTGGTGGCCGCGCCGCTGATGTCCAAGCTCAGACCATGCGGGTTCAACCGCTTGGGCGTCTGCTCCAGCCGCACAACAAGTGTCATAAGCTCGTCGTTGAGGGTGAGCAGCGACTCTAGTTGCGACGGGTCCGCCGTCATCTCGATGGTTGAGACCAGCCGCTTCATCATCTCCCTCGTCGAGCCCACCAGCTCTTCGTCGTGCCTTGAAGCGGGTGACAACGACAACGAACATGAAGGTGTGCGGCTGAGCAAGTCTTCGAGCTCCTTCTTGCGCGCGTGGACCTGCATGACGAAATCGGACTCGGTCTGTTCCGTGGAAGCGAGGATGTCAGTTGACGGGTCCAGGAAACGAGGAGGGGAGACGCCAAGGTGCTCATCGACCTTTTTCTTGTCGTCCTTCCGAATGGATTTCGCTAACTCGCTCTGCTCAATCATGCCCCAGAGGCCTTTAGCCTCGCCTCTGCCGCTCGATCCACTCTGGGAAGCCTTCTCGGCCTCTTCTGTATTCCGAACGCAAGACTCGAGGATATCACGGCACATGCTAGGGAGGAGTGAGAAGCGCAACAACGTATCATATAATCTATACTCACCGAGCCATTTCTTCATCGCTGGGAGGGATGTTGAGATCCAAGCAGCGCATCACATGATTCGCCTTCAGTCCGGAACTCAGAGCCATGACGCCAGCTATGTCGATGCCATTCATGGTCAAATCCAAGTGCAACAACGAAGTCGACTCCGGAAGGAACTCCGCGAGAGCGATGGCGCCCGCAGAAGTCATTCCTGTTGAAGACAGGAATAGCCGTTTCAGAGCGCTATTGAGCGTGAATGCAGTCCGTAGGGATTGGATCTACGTAGTAGCGTCAACACCAGAAGCAGTCACAGAAGGAGGTACGTACGCCTTCCAGACCAGGCCCACAACAGGGGTTCTTGCTCAGATCAAGGGTCTCCAAACAGGAGTTGTATTTCTACCCAGGACTCAGAGATATGTCACGAGAACGCAAAGGATCAACACTCACCAGAGCTTCTGCAATGGCCACAAGACCCTGAACATCAAGCTTGTTCTCACTCAAGTTCAGCACCTTGAGTGTGCGATTACGCTTGAGAACCTGCGCGATGTAACTGACGCCATTCCTGATGTCATTGCCCTTGAGATCCAACGTTTGTAGTGCGCCTAACCGCGGGAGGTTATCCAAAGCGCGGACTTGCTCCAGCAGTGCGGCACTCGGAGCGTGCTTGCTGGGGCCTTCGGCGCTCCTTCCATTACTATTCGCCTGCGCGATCCGCGGTGGAGGCGGAGGGTGGCGAGCAATGACACCTCCCTGGGCAGAAGACGCGATGATGGGCACCGGCCTACCATTTGATGCCAAAGGGTTCGTATGTCCTGGAGTGGGTGCCCCCACCGACGCACCCCGCTTGGATCGGGGAATGTAGGGGGTGTATGTGGTTTGTGGAGAGGCGGAAGGGTGGCGGGGTGGAGGAAGGACAGGGCCTGCCTTGGGTGGTGGCGCAACCGGGGTGTTGGATATAGGGAGGGAAAGCTGCGGTCTTGTGGGGGTGACCGGGGTAGAGGGAGGTGATAAGAACCCGGGGAGATTCGTCGTGGATGTCGCCGGGGATGGAGGTGTTGAGCCGTCTCCTGCGGCGGGGAAACGATCGGGGTAGTCCTTGATCATGAGAGCAATAGCGACCGCGCCTGTTGCGCTGATCCGGTTGTGCCTCAGTGATATGTTCCGCAATGACGATTTCCGCACAGCGTGCGCTATGCGGTAGATGAGTTCCAGCTCTGGAGTCGTAACTTTTTAGACTCACCAAGAGTATCAAGGGCTTGCGGTTTGAGCTGGCAGTCATCCAGCCGCAACGAGATGATGCCTGGGGTAGGGGCGTCGGGCAACGCCACCACGATGTACTCGATGGACTTCTTCTCCAGCGCATTTTGCGATAGATCCAAGAACTGCAGGGACTTGGCCTGTAAAGCATTTGTGTGCCATTACGCTGACTGAGAGGACAGCACGACGTACTTTCGTCGCATATGCTCCGATGAGCCGGAAGGCCGGAATCTTCATGCGTCGGTTCGACGCTACTGACAAGAACGTCAGAGTGTTGGGAATCAGAAGGGCATGGAGTATCGGTTTGAGGACCTGCATGTGCATGAACACGGCGGCGCATCTGCAAATGCAAGGAGTCTGCTCACCAGTTCATCAAGGTCACACTCCTTGAACACTAGCTTGCGCAGTCCCCACTCGATCGTCAACACGTCCGACAGAACTGCGGCGGTGCCAACGTTCAGTTGGATACCGGACAAGTCCACCGTTCGCGGGAACATACGCCCACCGCGCTACATGACATGACGAGGGTTTCAGTGACGGTCTCTTCCTTCGAGAAATATATGGTGCGGGGTGCAATGTGGGGAGCATGGGACTGTATACACCATGCGCCTGATGACAGGCTCTCATTCTCGCAGGCGATTACGAGAAGGGAAGCTCGCATGTGGTCCCGGCCACATTATATGCGCGGAGGACAGCGGACGGGCGCACGTACCTTGAAAGCAATGGATATAGCGGGGTCAGGCACCTCCTCCCGGCCAATGCAACACTCCCGATAAAAGCCCTCGACCTTGTCCATGCTCCACCAGTCGTCGTCGAACGTCGAGTCGGTGGAGGCATTGTTCCCGCGCACGATCCGCCGCCGCCGCTCGAGCTCGCGCTCCTCAATGGACCGCTTCTCTTCCTTCAACGTCGGGGTTGACGGGGGATTTGCCGCCAGGATGGGATAGACCGTGGTCATCTCCGGGAGAATGAAGTGAGCGCGCTTGAGCGGACGGGACTCATCGTTTGCGGCGGCGCCCTGCTGGGCCTGTGTCGGGAGGAGTTTGGAGAGTCGCGCGAGCGAGAAGAACGACTGCTGCGGAGGTGGAGGGCGCTTCAAGATGGACTTGCCGGGTATGGGGATGGTGACAGCAGACGACGAGGCAGATGGTGAGAGCATTACTGCATCTCAAGACGTGAGGGAGGGCAGGCGGGGCAGGGAAGACGATGGCGGAGGGAGTCGCAATCGTAATGGCGAAAGCGAATGATCAGGCCTTCAGCTTCAAGCCGGTAGCTTGGCCGGCGCCTGTTCAACAGACTATCAACGTCATGTAAGTGGGACATTGATCAGGCTTACCCTGATTTCTGGCCTTTATAATGGAAGCTTATTGATTTCATTAGTACTCACCTTGGGGCACGGGATTAACGAACGTGGCAGCCACGTGCAAGTGTTCGGCCCGTCGGCGCATGGTCCGACTGCCCAGACCACCGCGCCGCCGATCAAGTTTGCTCCCCGAAAAGAGTGGGTATGCGACCACAGACGTTCTGTGCAGCATCGCGTCTAGACCATCGACTAGTCTGTACGAAGAGCAGCTGAAAGTGGCCTCGAGGCCACAGTTCCGCCGAGCCGTCGCGCCGGTCGAGGCGGTACCACCGCCTTCCAGCCTTCAAAGCGTCACGGTTCGCATTTCATTGCGCACCCGGCCTTGAGGCTCGCTCTGATCACGTCGAATCGCGAGGCAAGGCGCGCGCGTTGTTAAGGCCCAGAAGAAGTCAAATAGCACTCAGGCAATAATATCATACTCAATAGTGGCGGGGGAGCCAGTATGGGGTCCATCAGCAAAGTAGGCGCGGAAACGGTAGCGTCTGATAGTGCACGGGGGCATTCGTAACGTACGATAGTTAGTGATAGCGAAGACAATAGACGGTAGCTGAGCATCCAAGTAATGCAGTAACTTGTAGTGTATTATCGTCTGCTTCTTCCGCTATCAAATGATGATCGATTCTCGCGGACAGGGCTATCATTTCTGAGTGCGCGCGCGACCATATACCGGTCATCTGCGGCGCATTAGATGATAGCGCTACATGATAAAACGTCAGATTTAGCGGAGGGGATGACAGCATCATGCAGAACATTATGGTCTTCCATCGCACACTGGGGATCACATATTACGCAGAGAGTACAATCCAATTGTGCAATAGTAATCCATGTGGGTAGATACGAAACAGCAGGTATCCTATACAATGGACATAAGAGCAGAATAAACGACTTACACAGTCAGCGATGTGGGCGCGTCCTTGAGGCCTCTCAACCAGCAGTGAGCACATCGACATAGTACTCCTGTGATGCATAGGGTCGTCCCTGCCATGAGAGTGGTCAGTAACGGCCTGTAGAAAATGCGAATATATATAGTGCTCGCCCAGTGATAGAGCAGTCAGTGTGGAGAGCACGGAAAGGCCGGTCGAGCGCGGCGAGGGGCGCAGTGGAGGGGCGCGGGGAGATGGTCGTGACGGTGAGCATGGATGGCCGTGTTTTCATCGTCTTTCCTCCTCACTCCAGTTTGTGGGGAACTCCTCAACATGCTCGTCGTTCGGAAGCGTGGTGAACGGGGAAGGGGAAAGCGAGGAGGGAGTGGTCAGCGGGAGTGGCCACGGAGAACGTGGAGGAAGCGAAACTCACCTGGGTGAACTGGGACACGTTTACGAACCGGATCATCTCCTCGACCGAGTGGCCGACGGGGACGTTGTCGATTGCGGTGGTTCAGTTGTCCGGCCCCGCCGAACGCACCTGAGGATCCCCTATGGGTCGATGATGAAGAGCCCACAGAGGGCGATGCCCTCGTCCTCAACGAGCACGACGTAATCAGGCGAGATGGACATGTCGCGGTGTGCGACGAGCAGGAGCCTGAGGTTTGGACCGAGACCGCCCTGCTTGCGTGGGGAGGTCGCTCAAGCGATGTGTGAGTACTGCAAGTTGGTCAAGGCAGCTATGGACGAGCGGTCAGTGCGGAACTGATCTCGGTGGAAAAGGGAAAGGAACGCAACCCGGCGAGCCGCTGCTGCTACAAAACGGGCTGGTGCTCGGGGTGGACGTTTCGCGCGCATTCAGCAACACCTGCCGGAAGTGGTCGCCCGCAGGTCTAGCAGCAGAAGCCCACGAGGCGCGGGCTCAACCGTGCGGTGTCCTGACATCCTGCTCACCTGCCAGCCTGTGTGGAAGTTCTGAAGACGTACCTGTACACCGCACTCCCACTGAGTGGCTGCCGCAACACCTCCACCACATTTCCTTACATCCCCGATTACAAGTGGAGTCACTCGGGACTGATGTAAGAGCACACGGAGCAACGTTTACACTGCCGGCGAGGCTGAGGAATCAGCGTGAAGGGGAGGAGAAGAGGCAAAAGAGGAATTTCACACCGCGCGCGGAGGGTGGCCGTGGCCATAAGCGCTTAAGCACCATGACTTCAAGCTTGATTGCGTTCTGGAGGCGCACCAAGCTCGCGCGGTTGAGGAAAAAACATCGTGACTTGTGGTGGGTACGAGGAGGCGAAAACGCAGGGAGTGGGTGGTCATGTTGGCTTTGTGGAGGTGGGAAGTTGAACGTACCGGGCGCAGAGTGGCGGTCATGAGGGCGACGAGACAATGATGGTCTGCGAGAAGTTGTTAAAAGCCACATCAATGTCGATAGAAATGTGGGCACTGTGAACGAGATGCTTAGAGCAAAGGGAGGAACTCACCATGTCTTGATGGATCACCCGCGAGCGTGAGTGGCACATCGCGCTGAGGGGATGATGGCGGTCGCAGGGGAAGTCCAGTAGGCGCGCACGCGCGCACACGCGCCCATGCAGTCTGGCGACCGAACGGAGGCCAAAGCGGGACGCCACTGCGGCGCCGCCGCATCGAACCACGACAATTAGCAAGAAATCATCATAAGCAAATTTTGCCAGACCACAGACTCTTCGTCGTCGCTAACACCGACTGTAGTACGTCTTCCCAAGGATGTATATACCTTGACTTAACTTTCGTATTCGCAACCTGCTCACTGCCCTCGCCCGTGCCCCGTGCCCCGTGCGCCGCGCGTTCGCCGTGCCGCGCGTGACTACGAGCGCGTCGAATAGGAGGAGGAAGAGGCGGAGGCGGGTGATTCACTCGTAACGGTGGTGGTCCGCGGGATGGCCCTTGCTCTCGCCATCGCCCACGCTTCGCTATTCCGGCCTTGAGCGGTGTGGTGCGGACGCCGTTGACTTGCGCGCGGTCAAAGCCGTCGGCGACAAGAATCGCGATGCAGCGGGACTTGGTCGTTGGCTCGCAGGGGGCTAGGCGGGCTGAGAGCGCTTCAAAGCCCGTGAGCCAGGTGTTGGGCCGCATGGGAGGGTCGGAAGAAACGCGCTGATCTTTGACATGTGTAGTGCAAGCGAGATAGCAGCTAGCTCGACGCGGGCTAGACATTCGCCATGAGAGGGGGTCACCAGTGTACCTTGGAATACCCAGGTGCGTCGGCGCCGCGAGTATGGACAACACGCCGGGCGTCGGACGAGCAGGGCTGTGGTGCCCAAACGACCCGGCGCTGCGATGAACTACTCACTGACCGTCTCGCTGTTTGGGAACAGGGTCGCTTCAATACACGCGAGGGGGAGATGAAATGCGCACCTAATGTACAGAGAAGCACGCCTTAAGTCCATTGTAAACATGAGACGGAACGTGAAAGGCCGAGACAATGCTAAATTGGTGAGCAAGGACACGAGATGTCCGCAGTCGAATAAATCATGTCCCAGTTGTGTCCCAGAGAAGCAAACATTCTGATGAAGAGGATACACATGGAAAGACCAGGTTCCGCAGAACAACGAGAAATTAGAAGAGATGTCAAGAACAAATTTGGGGAACAGAGGCCCCGGATGGGAGAAGGGGAGGTGGTGAGGCTCGCCGTCGCCGGACTGCGGCGGACTCCATCCGTAAGCGGTACAGGCGCCCGCGCTGACCCGCGTATCCTCGCGCGCACCGCGTTCTCTGCCGCGCGCACCGCGTTCTCTGCCGCGCGCACCGCGTTCCCTGCCGCGCGCACCGCGTTCTCTGCCGCGCGCACTGTTCGCGCACTCGCGAACCGACCGTATGGCTCATTACGAACTTACCATGCACCCCGCGCGCCATGAATCACCCTTGGAGGGGCACATGATCGTCTACTATCATTATCATATCATCGACTATAGCTTTCCGTCTAAGCTACTAGTGCCTGTAGTCGATCCATCATAACCTGTATGCGGCCACGAAATATGATCAAACGTCATATCGAAGACGAATGAATATCAACTGCTACCGTTCTGCCATCATCATTTGTCGCGCAGACAACAGACGGCCTGTCCCGATCTGGCAGAGTCGCGTGCTATCGGGCGCTACCGTTAAAAACACCTTTTCCTGATGTCGCGAAGGTACATTGGTAGGTATGAGATGCTACAATACGGAGGATCCGGCCTCGAAGACAAGAAAGGTGTGGCTACAAAAAATCACGAAAATAACGATACAGATCGGATTTGTAGGAGTGCGCTTGGCTTGTGATCAGTACACATCCATGTACTCTTTGCAGCGACCATACAGACGGGCCCAGCGGCCACCGTCCCATTCGCGGATTCGAGCCCAACAGTCGTGGGGAGAAACCTTTTCGACCCAGATCCTACCCACCGGTGTTGAGCTTGGCGAACGGACTTCCACGGGGAGAGTGGTACTCACAGCACGGAGCACAGGGCAAAGTCGGCGTACGAGACGTCGCGCCCCATAACGACGATGCCGTTCCCGTCCGAGTTGTTCCTGTCCAGGATACCCGCAAGGAAGTGGAACTGCTCCCGGACTGCGGCCCATGCCTGCTCGCGCTGGGCGCTGGTGAGCTCGCCCTGCCCGCCCGCGGCGCCTCCACCGCGGCCCTCATGACGGAAGTGGGCCTGGCTGCGTTCCGGGAGGCGTTGGTGCGTGAGCGGGACGAGGATGGGAAGGAGAGGCTTGGCGAAGGTGTCCTGGACGTAGTGGGCGAAGAGCGTCTGGAGCGCGCGCGATCCGTCGGGGTACACTGGCCGGGCAGGATACGTCGCCTCGAGATACTCTGCGATCGTGTTGACATTCGAGAGCACCACGGGGGCGTCGGGGTTCCGCAATTGGTCGACGATAACAGGGAGCGTGTAGACGGGGCGCCCGTCAGACTTTTGCGAGGTCGGGATGGCACCGAGGGTGCGCAGCGTGGCTTCGACGTCAGAGAACTCGATCCATTGCGTGTGGTAGGGCAGCCGTTTGTAATTGAGGATGAATCTATGGGTATTAGCGTTTAGCCGTCGGCAACTAGAGACGGGAACGAAGCGGCGAACCTAATACGCCAAATGTTGGGGGCCCAGGGTTGAGGGATAGTAGAGTGGATGTCGTAGAGGGTAATAATAGAGTGAGGCATAGTGACTTGAGGGGAGCTGAACATGTCGCACATCGTTTATGAAGAGGTCGGAGAGAAGTACGGTGATGGAGAAAAAGTGGACACAAGAGCACAAGGAGCACTGATGAGCGGGACGCCTTCGGTGACTCCGAAAAGCGAAAGCCGGCGTTGAAGTAGCACAACCACAGACGGAGCAAAATCCTCCGGACGGCTGTTTACGTTTCAAGCGGGGTTCCTTGCAGGGCGCCGGGCGTGTCTCTGGCTTCGCGATCGCGATCCCAGCAACGCTGGGGAGGCTTCTCAGCGCTCGGTGCCAGGTGGTCGCACGACACGAATCATCCATCGGGGTCTCAGGAAGAGGACAGCCTCGTTCAGAGTGGTGGACTCGAGGCATTGAGAGCCAAGGGCCAGGGTGAGCACGCTGGCAGCGGCGTGATGAGTGGACAAGCGGACCTGTTGAGATGAGCAGATCGGTGTATGAAATGACATACCGGGAAGGCCGGCGAAGCGCAACGCTTATGGCCGGAAGCGTCGAGGGCGAGGGAACTGAGGACGATAATGGTTAAGCGGCAAGAGGGGTCTGGGGCCGGCGCTCCGGCGACAGATTGGGATGTGATCCTGGCGTTCTCACGCGCCTTCGCTTCTGCTCCCTCTGAACCGCCTCGAGGCTCGTACACTGGTACGCATCCTCTGGGCTTCCGCAACAGAAAGCGCGAACGCCGCAAACGACCGCACCGTCACACCTCAGTGTGTCTTTGAGCAGGGACACCAGAGGCTGTCCTGCGACCGAAGCTATGACGCGACGGCCGCTCGAAGCTCTCGAGTGTCCTGAAGGTCTGAGCTGCCTATCGCAGACGGACGCTAACATTGGTGGCTTGTTTCCAGGGGCAGCTGTATCAGTCGCTCGCTACACGGGTTTTGCGTCCCGCGGTCCGGAGGATGGACGGACGGACAGTCTAGCACAACGAAGAAGTCGGCCCCTTGAACGCCGACCGGACGTCACCAACTGCTTTCACCGGTCATCCCAATAAGCACCCATATTCCCATTGGTCCCGCTTGTCCCGCAGGTGGCACGCAACATCTCCCAGAATACGTCATTGCTTCCACCCAGCGGCAATACCGCGCGGGCAACCGTCCGTTGCTAAGTAGACGGTGGCTAGCTCAGGTGAATCTAGAGCATCTCGCGCGGAAGCCATTGACGGTGCTCAATAAAATCCACGTTTACAGTAGCCTCCGATATGGCATCGCAGGCCCCGGTGTGTCGGAGACAGTCACATCGGATCCACTGACGCCTCTGTCTATAGGTCATACTTTACACGACATTCTTATTCGGCCATCCCACGAGATAGGTTGGGACCCTCATAATCGCAGTTCCACCCGGCATTGATCTCGACTTCTCTCCGGATTTCGCGGTGGGCTCATCTGGCGCGGCTACCTCGACAGTGTTATCTCCGCCGGTTCTACGCCGTGTGGTACCGTCTGTCAAACGGCACCTCGAGGCTGCCGTTGCCATTGAGCCTCCCTATCGTTCCTGCATTGTCGCCAGGATGGCTCCCGTGCGCCTCGAGGCAAGACGCAATGATACAACGGATCTAGCATGCACTTGTGATCCGGAACTCGGTGTGAGCGGCCCTGAACACTTCTCTGTCGGTGCGCTGATCTACTTCTTGTGACGGAACATTACATGGAACCATCTCGAACTCGAAATGATCCGCGAGTACAGCACACCCCAGCCATGTGCTGACAAGGTGGGACGCTACGGGGAGACTACCTACATGATACATCGGCCACTGCGGCAATGTGAGTGCAAGCCGTGCGTCTATACTTCTCCGATCACATACGGTGATCTCACCTCCGGTCGCCGTCGGTCAATTCCCCAGTACCACCACCGGATAACGTCACGGTTGCTTACGCAGAGCTGGTGAGTTCAGTTGCTCTGTTTTTAAACTTTTGAAGAGCTCATTAATTGGAACACTCTACCCGCTCGCGCGCGCGTGTGCATCTGATAATGTCCATGAACCACCGGATGAACAGAGTGCTATTGTATACGCAGCGCTGACGCGCTCACATGTGTTTCCGAAAATATTCATCCCATGGAAGCTCAACCCTGTAGACAGAGAAGGAAGTCCCGTGCAGGGATTGCTCTCTCCTCGGTAGGCCCAGTTGCCGCGCACAACAAGTGCGTTTCTGATCGTGGTGAGTGGCTGTCATCGGGATGGACTGATAATGACGATTATTGGATGGAGAAAGCGTGTTATAAACTAAATTCATGTAGCATAAGAAGATCTCATTTTTTTCCATCCACTTACGTGGTGTTCACTCCACCAAACAGCCCGGAAGCGCTCGTCTATTTATCTCGGAAAGTAACAGGGCTCGCGCTCAGATCCGCTGTCACTTGACGGGGAAACAGATTTAATGGTCTCTTGTCTGCTCTTTTCAGCTTCCAGTGACGTCGACTCAGCCAGGTACATAGGCCAAATCGCCTAGCCCAGGCTCAATAAATGATGTGGTGGGAACGCGCGAGATGCTCTCTCTCTGCCAATTCGTCAACGCACGTTGATCATGGTTCACACGCGCATCGTCGGCAGGGGGCAACCACAGGCAACCACCAGAAACTGCGCATTCTGGGTGGAAAACGCCCATGGATAAGTGAATGAGCATCCGCGTCTAGTCCTCCGGGATACAATTCATCCCACACCCGCCGTCCGCGCGAACCTATACTGGTAGCCGGTTTCCGCGCTCTCTGGCGGGTTGACGGCCAAAAGCTTCCGTCCCCGTCGTGCGTTCACGGGATGAAACAGCGGTTGGAGCGTCCTTTCTCAGCATCTAGATCTGCTATGTACGCGATTTCTTGCGTTTGGGCAGGTTTCTTGCGCCCGGAACTTGGTGGAGATGGCGCGCAAGTTCTCGTACGGGCATTGAATGTGGGTGGTGCTATTTTAGGCGAGGTGCGGGCAGTGTGACCATTCTATGACATAGTGGAAGGGCGCAACCCGGCAAATGTGCGAAGGCGAAATTCGTTGGAGGGAGACCGTCTCCGCCCGACGTGGGGGTCGGCCCGGTCCGAAGCGCCCGAGTGGAATCACGATCCCGATCACGCCCCAGCTCACTCAGCCCGCCAGTGGGAACGTACTTCAAGGGCCCTCTCATCCAGGTCTCCTCTCTACCCCAACCACCACCATGACCACCTCCCTCGACCTCCTCAAGCAGACCGGCACCGTCGTCGTCTCCGACTCCGGTGACTTCGAGAGTGAGTCTACCGCGTTCGCTTAGATCTCCGGCCCGGGCGCGCGATTGACCCTCTCGCATCGTCCAGCCATCGATGTCTACAAGCCCCAGGACGCGACTACCAACCCGTCGCTCATTCTCGCGGCGGCCAAAAAGGAGGCTTATCAGCAACTCATCAACAACGCCGTCGAGTTCGGCAAGAGCAAGGGCGGCAGCCTTGACGAGCAGGTTGGCGCCTCCATGGACCGCCTGGTAAGTACTTACGACCGGTCATCTCGCGCGCTCCTATCGTTGTCAGGAAGCGAACCTCATTGGACATCCACTATCTCCCAACAGCTTGTCGAGTTTGGCAAGGAGATTCTGAAGATCATTCCCGGCCGTGTCTCGACCGAGGTCGACGCGCGCCTCTCCTATAACAAGGAGGCCACCAAGGCCAAGGCCAAGGAGCTCATCGCGCTCTACGACTCTGTCGGCGTTAAGAAGGAGCGCGTCTTGATCAAGATTGCGTCCACCTGGGAGGGTATCCAGGCTGCGCGCGAGCTCGAGCGCGACGAGGGCATCCACTGCAACCTCACCCTCCTCTTCGGCTTTGCGCAGGCCGTTGCTTGCGCCGAAGCTGGTGTCACCCTCATTTCGCCGTTCGTCGGTCGCGTAAGTGCTCGTTCATCCATTCATCGCGCATGTATCTCATCGAAGCGACCGCGTAGATTCTCGACTGGTACAAGAAGGCCAAGCCTGGCCCAGACTACGTTGGCGACAACGACCCCGGTGTTCAGTCCGTGAAGAAGATCTTCAACTACTACAAGCAGCACGGTTACAAGACGATCGTCATGGGTGCCTCCTTCCGTAACGTGCGTAGTCCAGTAAAATCGTACGTCAACAATGCCTGACCTTTTGTTGCCTACAGACTGGCGAGATCAAAGCGCTCGCTGGTGTTGACTTCCTCACCATCTCGCCTAAACTTCTTGAGGAACTTAAGAATGACACCGCGCCCGTTCCCAAGAAGCTTGACTTCGTCCAGGGTAAGTTTCCTAAGTGACTGGATTCTCTTGTGACCAGAACTGATGAGGCCCTCGCAGCTGCGTCTGCGGACCCCATGCCGAAGATCTCGTACATCGACAATGAGTCCGAGTTCCGCTGGGCGCTTTGCGAGGACGAGATGGCGAACGACAAACTGAACGAGGGTATCCGTGGGTTCGCGGCGGACGGCGAGACTCTCAAGAGCATGCTGCGTGCGAAGCTCTCGGCGTGAGACGGGCTTGCATGACAGTAGCATTTGAATTCCCGCGTGTAGTATGAAACAACGAGAGGATAGGATAGAAGTCTGTAATCATGTAGAATGAAACCAACACGCCCATCTAAAAATTGCGAATCTCCCGCGTGCAATTGCTTGGGCAGCAACCCTACAACCTTGGTAGAAGGGCACTCGCTCAGAACCATAGGTGGCAGATGGAGTCTCGCGCTACCCGCCCCAAACCGTGCCGGATGACATCACTTCCCGCCCCCGACGCGAGCGCCCGACCCCTTCGGGGCCGGAGTCTTTGCGCATCTTCCATCCTTGCTATAGATACCTATCATTATGCTCGCCCCGAGCATGCCACCTCTGCCTACTCCCCACAGCACCAGTGAGTCAAGGACGAGCATACGCCTTCTGGGGCTGACGGGGCTGACGTACAGTTGTTGGCCGGCAGTTGGCAACACACCGATCTCCGTACTCGGGGACGTTTGCAATTGCAATTGTTGCGTTTGAACGGCTGTAGGCGATTGGCACACTTCCACCGTTCGTCACAAGACGTTCAAGCCTTTCTCTTGACCTCTTCACCGAGTCTGGGCCCCGCCCCTTGTCTCGCCCCGCTACACCGCGCCCCGCGATGAACAGCGACCGGTCCAGCGAGACGGTCCCGCAAGTCAACGAGGAGGCGCGCGACGTCAAGCCGTCTACCGAGGCCTCACACGCTGCTGGCCCGCCTGCGACCGCGCAAAAGAAGACGGCGTTCTTGGACCAGCTGCCGCCATGGATCACCACGAACTTGCGAAGCGCGAAGTCGAGGAAGATGCTGCTGAGATGTTGGTTGGGCTCATGGTGCGCGTTCGTGCTCATCATCCCGGACAAGTCGCTGGCTACGTTGGGCAACACGTGAGTGCTACTAGTCATATTCCGTGCTGGTGAAGTGAGATGCTGAGTGCAGTTGGGATGGCGGGGATCTAGTGCATTCTTCACGCTTCTGGTGTCAATGCTCCTGCCGGCGAATATGCCATTGCAAATTTTCATCGTCGTGAGTACGCCGTTCTTGTCGTGCATTGCGGCGCGAAAGTGTACACCGATGCGGTTCGTTTGCATGGCTCTCGCATCGGGTGCTGACGCACCATCAGGCTGTGACCCTACTGGTGTTTGGTATCACTTTGGGATGGGCTCTTTCATGTGCGGGGATGGAAGCAGCCTTGAAAGTCCGCAACCAGACAGTCTTGAAGTCCACGCTTCAGAAGACCCAGGAAAGGTACAGTGAATACATCCCGTCTCAAAAGGGAGCTCGAAGTGACACGAGCATTTCCACAGCGCGGCAGGTCTGGCCAACCCCGACGCTGAATTCAAAGTGGCAATCTTCAACGGTGACTTTCTGGATCCTGCGTACGCAAAGCCCTCGAACTCTACGCATGCTCAATGCTCAATACTGACTATATTCTCTACAGCTCTAATGCGATCTTCGGTGTATTCCTTGGCTGTGGTGTCTTTATGTTCTCCCTAATGCGTGCATACGCACCGAAGCTAACTTTCGCGAGCATCTTCGGCATGATTGCAATGGATATCTTCTGTGTACGTACTGATCGCGCCCTTGACGTGCAAGTGAGGCGTTGGCTGACAGCATCACAGAGCTACGGTCCACTGTTCCCGTTCGCGCAGTACACCATCCTCAACTCCTTGTTAACATCGGTCGCCTGCTACATTGCCATAGCGCTGGTGCTCACCGTCTTCGTGTTCCCGGAGTCTATGAACCACTCTTATATGAATGCCGCGGCGGATCTCCTAGAGAAGTTCAAAACCATCATTGCGGTGCAAGACGAAGTTCTACAGGCCGACCCGCATGATGTCTTGCCCGGAAAGCCTCTCGCTGGAAAGATCAAGGGGCTCAGGGCCGGTTCACTTGCCCAAATCCAGCAACGTAAGCAATTATAAATACATTCACATGATGCCACGCGTTGAGGACTGACATGTTTGCAGTGTTGGCGTCGAAGCAGTTTCTCGGTGTTGAATTCAGTTGGGGGCGATGGAACGGGGAGGACGTAGCGGAGATCATGTCTCCGCTTATGGTCGTGGCTCTTCGACTAGGTGCGCACATAATCTGTCCGCTGGTTTGAAGTCTCTCTCACCATGTTCCAGCGTCGCTCAACGGGTTCGCCCAGCTAATGTCGAGCTTGTTGGCTTTGTCGGAAGAGCCTGCTTCCGACACCGAATCAGTGGCCGATTCTCAGATTACAGCAACTGGCGACTCGTACCTATTCCGCCAGTTCCGGGAGTGCAACGCGATTGTCGAACAGGAGCACCGGGTCCGGCTAGTGGACATTCTCCCCAACATCCGTGAGGCAACATCCGAAGTCCGCGCGGCAGCCCACGAGGTCCTTTCCAACATCAAGTCGTTGGTGGTCTCCGTCAACAGGCACCGGTGGTTCTGCTCGTCGAAAGAGCAGGACGCCCTCCTCATTGAGCTTGACAAATCGCTCACCGTGCTCAAGGACGCCATGGAAGCTTTCAAGAATGACCGTCGGTTCGTCCTCCTGCAACCGTTCCAGCCGCTGCTCGAGCACCACGACGCCGGCAAGATCCGCAACATGCCTCTCCGCTCGCTTTACCTGGCTTTCGCGTTCTCTTCGAATCTCACAACAGTCTGCCATGCTATCCAGACCCTCGCGGAAACTGTCACTGCGATCGCGTCGAAACGGAAGACGCCGAGGCTATGGGGACCCACCAGCTTCAGGCATATGTGGCAGGTCCTTCGCTCGGCGCGTGGCTCAGGGCAGGATGCGGTTGGAGAAGACGACACACCCGAGGAGCCTGAGGACGCCGAGGAAATCAGGGCGTGTAGTAAGTGGCGTCCTGTGGACAATGATGAATTGACATGGACTTCGTGCAGAGCGGGACCCGGACAGCCGGCCCCCTCAAAACTTCCTCCAGCGCCTCGCAAACACCATCCACAAGGGCTATAAATGGTCTCGAACGCCGGAAGCGTTGGTAAGTTTTCGAACGCATAGACAAGGGCAACTCCGCGCTTACTTTACGTTTGCACGCTCAGTTTGCTTTCCGGATGGTCATTCTTACGATCGCATTGTGGATACCGCAAGTAGCAAAAGCATCTGCAGGTCGGTGCTGCATACTTCATTCCCTCGCAAGTCCTGAACTGGGTTTCATTCCAGGCTTTGTGTATAAAGAGCGCGGGATCTGGTGAGTACTGAGTGCCACTGCGATGCAGCACGTTGCTCACGGCGTGGCCAGGGTTTTGATCATGGCTCAAACAACGATGAACGTATACGCCTCTGACCAAGTGTTCAAGTGAGTCGCATGCAGGTCTTCACGATCCCAGAGGTTTTATGTCCATTAGTTACGTGGTCCGTATCATCGGGACTCTCGTCGGGGCCCTTCTGGGTATGGCGTGTTGGTACATCGGTGAGAGGAACTTATCATTTCGGGTGGACGTTTTCTCAACAAGGATCGTCTAGGCGCGGGGAGCGGCACTGGAAATCCGTATGGCATCGCTGCCAGTGCCGCGGTGTTTATCCTTCCCATCATCTTCTTACGGCTTTTCGCTCCTCCACAATGGCTTATAGGTGTTATCATGACCGGAGTGAGTATCAGTGCATAGACCGCATGTTTAGGTGCTGACGAAACACAGGCAACATTCACCCTTGTGCTCGGTTACTCTTGGATTGACGGGAACCTCTCCGGCTTGACCCAAAATATCGGCATTGGCTGGGAAGTCACATGGAAGCGGTGGGTCACCACCATGATCGGTTAGTTCTCATGTTCTCCATACTCGCAGTGCTAATTCCTCGCTGGTAGGTTGTGCCGCGTCGTTCATCGTCATGATGCTGCCACCCAAGTCAGGGCGTAAGGCCGTGCGGATCCGGAACGCCAACGTCCTCTCCGGGATTTCATACCTGTACTCGCACCTCACCTCAATCTGGCTCTCCGCCGACGACCCCCTCCAGCTCTCGTGCGGGAAGTTCACGCCTGCGTCGCGCGGTTGGCCCGAGGACCTTCGCGCGAAGTTTGTCGTCCTGAGTGAGCAGATTCAGGACCTGCGGATGCGGACGGAGATGTCCAAGTGGGAGGGGAACATCCGCGGTGCGTGGCCATACGAGGACTACAGCAGGATGGTGGAGCTTCAGAGCGAGATGCTGAACAGCTTGGTGCTGGTATGTTCCGGACCTCTTTCATGCGACTTGCAATGTGCTGACTGGCTCGAACGCCCAGACGGCGAGCGCGCTCGTGAATATGGACCCTGCCATGCGCAAGTCGACGCTCCCGCACACGTACATCCTCAACCCGTACTTCGTATGTTGACTGCTTCGAATGAATGCCGATCCTGAACTGAACATGCGACTGCAGATCGGCGATGTCGCCTCGACCTTCTACTCGGTCGCGTCGTCCCTTCGGACGGGGGAGCCGCTTCACGAGGCGCAACTGAGGAACCTCTCCGACCGCCTGCACTACCACGGCATGTACTCGTACAACACCTCGCCCGCGGGACCCACTCGCCCATTCGAGCAGCACCAATCCAAAATTCGTCACGAGCTTCACGACCACGAATACATGTCGTACGCGACCGCCGTGGTCGGCATGCTGCAGCTCACAAACGTACGTGCTCGTGTCCCCTTTCGGTGAACAGGGTGTCAGGAACTAACGTGAACGATGGGACCGCAGCACCTCACCGAGCTCCGGAAACTCGCGGCAGACTTGGTTGGAGAGGTTCCACTGGAGGGGTATGCGGCGTGGAGGGAGCAGTACGGCAAGCATGAATGCTAGACCCGCTTTCTAGTGTTCGATGGTGGTCTCGTCGTTTCGCGCCAGTTTTCTTGGGTATCATAGGGCTCGCGTCGCTAATTGACTTCATATATCCTCAACACTGTCACCTGCGCCAGCAAATTTGCATCCTCACAGAAGACTCCATTGTGAGACGTGGTCACATGCGGTGTGAGAAGCTCAGTCTCGCACTGCCCGCACGCCGAACCATTACTTTGCAATTCTTCAGACGCCGTGTTATGTTTCGAACCGAGATCTATCCAGCTCTCAAAGTCATTTACTGCTCTCGCTGCGCTGCGGCGTGTGAACGGACTCGCCAAAACCCCCCATCCCTGCCATCATCGGGACCGCGCTCCCGGCCGGCCTGCCCGCGCGCATAAGTATTCCCTTCGACCCAGAAGGACGGAAATTCGAGCACTTCCGGCTCCCGCGCCGCCGACTCTCGGTCGTCAGATCGGAGGAGGGGTAATGGGATAGGCCGCAAAAGACGGCACACGGCGCGAAAATCGCCGGCGCGGCGGGCACACAGGTCAAGCGAGGCGTACTTGGGAAGCGTGCGGGAGGAGGGAGGAGGGACTCTGGGATGGTGTGTTGCACGTGCGGCTTGAAATCGGCTCGACGAGGCAGGATCATGGACTGTGCGTGTCGTCCCGCTCCCGGGGGAGCCGCTCAACGGTAGTCTCCCCTAGGCAGCCCTTCTAGTACTATCGGCTCAACGGCGGTGAGGCCTTGAGGGCCGTGGCGTGCGAGCTTATTGCCTCCTTCATTACTATGCAAAGCTATGCTTGCCCACTTGGGACATGTCATCTGGCCCCACCGTTCCCCTCGGATGTGCAAGATTCGCCGGCGTGGCGAAGCAAAGACACACGCGCACTCCATAGCTGAGAGTAACGGTGCTGCCAGGGCTGCTGTGGTTGACCGAGAGTAAGCACATCCATCTCTGGGCTGGGACTACTTCCTGAAGTCGACACTCTGGGACAAGATACCTCTGTGGATGACCACAAGTCTATGGAGACCGGGGTCACGGAAGATCCGGCCGAGAGTCTGGCTGGCGTCTTGCTGCACATCCGTTCTCATCATTCCGGACAAGCCGCTGGCTGCAGTGGGAACTACGCGAGTACCGAGGTGAAGTGAGATCTCGAACACAGAGGAGGGCATGGGGTAGTGCGTTCTTCATGCTTTCGCCGCCATTTTTCCTACTGGCGGACTTGCCGCTACAGATCTTCTTCCTCGTGAGCATTTCTTGTTTTTCGCTGCGTTCACGCGGTGCGCAGGGAGCAAAGAGCGAATCGTGGCACGAAGCCGGAGCTCGAGAATCGCTGCTTTCGTATAAAGGTTCATCGTCTCCCAGTGCTTCAACTTGGTCTGAATCAGCATTACAAGGCACTGACACCCGATCATGATTCAAGTCGACTATCTGCCCACAATCAAGCCCGCTGCAGAGTCTGTCTGCCCAGCGAGGCACCAATTGCGCTCCCGACCGCGATGATTGCATGTGCGTGAAGAACTCACCTCCGGAATCAAAGCACTCGATGGAAGCGCCAAGGCCCTCACACGCTAGTAGCGTTTGCTGATGTATCCGGTTGCAAACGGCAGATACGGTGGTGTCTGCTGCCGCGATAAGTATCGGAGTGGAGCAAGACCCGAGGCGCTCGGGACGCTGGGGCAGGGAGGGCTCGGATGGGATCGCGGTGACGTACGGGGGTGGGAAGACATTGCGTGAGTTGTTTGAACAGTGATCGCGCCCTGAAAACCACGCATTGTTTCCCGACGCGGTCGAGGGAGGGGTGCGATAGAGGCCCTGGGTGCACGAGGGCAAGCGGGCTACCTCGACGGCGAGCTTGGCGTGGATCGCGACGTGCGACATTCGACGGTCGCAGGTGGCAGACCACGAGCTTCGTGGTGGCGCGAGGCGAAATCGGCGCTCGCGGACAGAGGTTTGCCGTCAGAGGCTCGGACGCGGCGCAGGTTATCAGAGGATTACAGGACGACGGTCGCTGGTGTGGTGATGAAAGAAGACTGGGCGTGAGCCTCGCGCTGATGCGAGCCATGCGCGTTCCAGAGAGCAGAACAGGGCATGATGGAACGCACCCGAAGCGGAGAAGCAGCGAAGGCGGTCAATGGCTGCACGGGAGCAGCTCGCCCCAGAGCGGGGGTCGGGTTCCGCGCGCCCCTGCCGAGCGTCCTCTGCCCGACCCGCAACGTCGCGCAGAGGTTGCGCGAGTGCGCGGAATCCGGTGGGACGTCGCCCGACCACATCCTCATCTGTCTGCCGGTTGGGAGGTTTGATCTGCGGAGGGGCTTGGCGGGAAAGGCTCGGCGGGCCGGTGTTTCCAGCCCACTCGCACGCGATCGCGCACGCCTCCGATCGCGACCGTCGCGCGCGCGCCGCGGTCGTGTGCTCCCTTCCCGTCGGAGAACGCAGGGGAACGCGTGCTCGCCGCTGGAAAACCGAGCGCGCTCCCCGCAGGCAATTGCGACGACCGCGAGCGCGAGCGCGCGGCGCGCGGCAGAGAGCGCGGACGGGGCACGGCGGGAGCGCGGGCGTAGGTCCGGGGGACTGTATGGCAAGCCCGCAATCTTCGAACGGAACCGCATGCTCCTCCCCGGCCAGCGGCGGGATATAAACCGCGCCCGCCCTCCTCGCCCAGCCCGGACGCGCTCTTCCCTCGACGCTCCTGCCCCCTCCCGCCGCCGGCCCCGTGCCCCGCCTCCTCCGTTCCCGAGCACCCCCCGCGCCGCACCCGCTCCCCATGGCCGGCCTCCAAGCTGACAGGGACATCGTCGCCGGCCTCGCCGAGGCCGAGCACGACGAGTTCGAGCACAAGAAGCTCGCCGCCCACTCCTCCGACGACCACTCGGACGAGATCGACACCGTGCACGACGGCCTCGAGTTCCCCACCGAGGAGGAGAAACTCACCCTCCGCCGCGTCTCCGACACCCTCCCCTGGAGCGCATATCGTCAGTCTCCGATCCCCCCGTCGCGCACGACAGCCCGCACCCCCCCTCGACGCTGATCGCCTCTCCCCCAGTGATCGCGACGTGCGAGCTCGCCGAGCGCTTCTCTTACTACGGCTGCACCGTCGTTTACGTCAGTCCCCCGTCGTTATCGCTCGGCTCGAGCGCGAGCTCATGATCCCCCCGCTTCGTCTTCCAGACCAACTTCCTCCAGCAACCCCTCCCCAAGGGCTCCACCACTGGCGCGAGCCTGGACCAGGCCGGCGCCCTCGGTCTTGGCCAGCGCGCGTCTACCGGCATCATCACCTTCAACAATTTCTGGTCGGTCCCCATTCGTTCCCGATAACGAGCCCAGCCTCTCACCTCTCTGGCGTTCAGGGCCTATGTCATTCCTCTATTCGGCGCCTACGTCGCCGACACCTACTGGGGTCGCTACAAGACCATCTGCGTCGCCGTTGCGGTCGCACTCGTCGGCCACGTCCTCCTTATCGTCTCTGCTGTCCCTGGCGTCATCAGCCACCCGCACAACGCGCTAGGATGCTTCATGATCGCCATCATCATCATAGGTATCGGCACCGGCAGCTTCAAGTCCAACGTCTCCCCGCTCGTCGCCGAACAGTACAAGCGCACCAAGCTCTTTATCGGCCACACCAAGTCCGGCGAGCGTGTCATTGTGGACCCCATCATGACCGTCTCCCGTATCTACATGTACTTCTACATGTTCATCAACATCGGCGCCCTCGTCGGTCAGATCTCCATGGTCTACGCCGAAAAGGTACAGTCCTCGTCCTGAACGAGCCCGTACCATCGCTCACCTGGCCCTCAGTACGTCGGCTTCTGGCTCGCGTTCACTCTGCCTACCGTGGTCTTCTTGATCTCCCCGCTTGTTCTCTTCATCGGTCGCAACCGCTACGTCACATCCGCTCCTCAAGGATCCGTGCTCGGCAAGTCTTTCCGTATCCTCCGACAGGCTGCGAAAGGCCGCTGGTCGATCAACCCGGTGAAGACCATCAAGAACATGAACGCGGCCGACTTCTGGGAGGGCGCCAAACCGAGCAACTTCACCGGCGAGTCCCGCCCTCGCTGGATGACGTTCGACGACCAGTGGGTGGACGAAGTCAGGCGTGGCTTCAAGGCCAGCAGCGTCTTCTGCTGGATCCCGATCTACTGTGCGTGCTCCAGGCTGCCGATCATCATCCCCGCTCGAAGCTGACCGCAGAACGCCGCCCCCCGCAGGGCTCACCTACAACCAGCTGAACAACAACCTGACCTCGCAGGCCGCGGCGATGAACACCCACGGGCTCCCGAACGACATCCTCTCCAACCTGGACCCCTTCGCGCTCCTGATCTTCATCCCCGTCTGCGACCAGCTCCTCTACCCCGCGCTCCGCCGCGCCGGCATCAACCTCACCCCGCTCAAGAAGATCACCCTCGGCTTCTTCCTCGGCTCCGGCGCGATGGTCTGGGCCGCCGTCGTGCAGCACTACATCTACAAGACCTCGCCCTGCGGGTACGCGGCCGCGACGTGCACGGACGCGGACGGGAACCCGCTCACGTCCCCGCTCAACGTCTGGATCCAGACCGGCGCGTACGTGCTCATCGCGCTCTCCGAGATCTTCACCTCGATCACCGGGCTCGAGTACGCGTTCACGAAGGCGCCGAAGAACATGCGCTCGCTCGTCGTGGGGGTCTTCTTCTTCATGTCCGCGCTCTCCGCCGCGCTCGGCGAGGCGTTCGTCGCGCTCTCCGAGGACCCGCTCCTCGTCTGGAACTACGGCGTCATGGCCGTCCTCGCCTTCCTCGCCGGCACCGGCTTCTGGTTCCAGTACCGCAGCCTCGACGCGGAGGAGGAGGCGCTGAACCACCTGGGGGAGAAGCCCGCCGCGCCGGAGAAGGAGAAGCACTGAGCACTGAGCGGGGTGGAACGCTCGGTGCGCTTTTCTCTGCTTCGTCTTCACGTTCTTCCGCTCGTACATCGCGCCACGCAGCCCTTCCCGAAGTTGCGCGCGCGCACGACACATCGTACGCCCCGCCCCGACCCCCTCACGACTGTATACTAGTAGTTACCTTATCATGATTCTGTACGAAGGCGGACTACGAGGAGGCAGACGGCCCTCGGGTTGGCTTGTTGTTGCTGTACCACCGGTACTTAATCCGTGGTGGATCCAATTATCGATCCTGGAGTGAGATGGCCTCGACGTTGAGCGTAAACGTGCGCGGCAACCCTTCACAATGGGTGTAGGGTCACGTACATATGGAGGCTGCATGTGCAGCCCAGTGAGCCTCCTGACCCGCTGAGATCCTCATCTACTCGTGTCCCTTAACTCCGCTACCCCAGCAGGCGGTTTACACCTCGCTCGCTTCAGCATCCCACATAGCAAAACAAAATCGAACCAGGCTCCTCACGCGGGATCGGAGAGTGGGATTCAAATTTCCGAGCGGTTTGGGGAAGCGCGCGAGCACAAGCGCCGTGGATGAGCGACGGTTTCTGAGCGACTCGAGAGGTCTGGTACTAGCGCCTCGAGACTCCAGTCCAGGCCGAGCCTTGCAATGGCGGGGCTTCTGGGCATGCATCCCGCCTAGACAGTGCCTGGCTCCCGGTGTGAGTAGCACAAGCGAGCAACGGAGCCTGCGAGCGCTAAGAGGGTCTATGGTGCAGTTCATCTAGACGCACTACTTTGAAGAGCTTATGTAATCGGTCACGTGGCGCAATAGCCAGAGTCGATTTTTGAGCATGGTCCTGGAGCTGAAAACGCCAATAGCGGGTCTACACATGTATAGGATGTCAATTGGACCAATAAAAGGTCTGAACATCATCATTGACGTACTCCAGCCTCAAGGTGAATGGCACTCCTTATTGAGGCAACCAAGTAGCTTCAACAGTGCACAGACCGACTGGAAGCCATCAATAATATGTCAAACTGTCCTGCAAGGATTGCTAACCATACTATCTATGCATCTGCTTTGGAACTCGCAGCAAAGTGAGAGGTGTAATCCTGATTAGATTGTCAGTATTAGATATTGGCGCTTAACGCATCACATCGCATTGCATGTAGAGTACAATCCAATCAGAAGCAACGATGGTAGGCAAAAATTAGTCGAGGTGTAAATATTCTAAAACTGCAATAGACAATCACTTCTGTATGTCCGAACAACAAAAAGACTAATCCCCTGAACCAGGATCGAACTAGTGACCTTGAGATGAAGTTATCCATTACAGTCTCACGCTCTTCCAACTGAGCTATCAGGGGACATACCATCACGTTTTCCCCCGAGCATATGAAGTGTCTTTGGACATTTAATGATACAAACCACACTGTGATACCCAGGAAAACTGGCACGAGCAAAACCATCATCTGACACCGAGATCGGAGACTAACATTCACACGGCGGCCCTCTGCTTGTCGTACTGCTCCCTCCAGGCCGCGTACCCATCCAGCGGAACCTCTCCAACCAGGCCAGCCGCGAGTTTCCGGAGCTCAGTGAGGTGCTGCGTTTACACGTTCACGTCAGTTCCTCCCCCTGGTGATCCCGAAGAGGGCAAGAGGACGTACACTTGTAAGCTGCAGCATGCCGACCACGGCGGTCGCGTACGACATGTGCCCGACGTCGTGGAGCGAGTGGCGAATCTTGGACCGCTCCTCCTCAAACGGGCGCGCCGACTCCGAGGGTGAGGCCCCGTACGCGTACATGCGGTGGTAGTGCAGGCTGTCCGGAGGTTCTTCAGTTGCGCTTCGTGCAGCGGCTCGCCGTCGAAGGGACGATGCGATTGCGTAGAAAGTCGAGGTGACGTCGCCGAGCTGCAGGAGCAGCGTTAATCCTAGAGAAGGCACTCGATGCCAGCGAACGTACAAAGTGCGGGTTGAGAATGGTTGTGTGTGGGATCGTCGACTTGCGCATGGCAGGGTCCATGTTCACGAGCGCGCTCGCCGTCTAACGGTTCAACCTATCAACATATCGAGCTACATGAGGGGACACCGGCACGTACCAGCACCAAGCTGTTCAGCATCTCGCTCTGAAGCTCCACCATCCTGCTGTAGTCCTCGTATGGCCATGTGCCGCGGATGTTCCCCTCCCACTTGCACATCTCTGTCCGCCTCCGCAGGTCCTGGATTTGCTCACTGAGGACGATGAATTTCGCGCGGAGGTCCTCGCGCCAGCCACGCGACGCAGGCGTGAACTGTCCGCCTGGGAGCTGAAAGGACTCGTCGGCGGAGAGCCAGATTGAGGTGAGATGCGAGTACACGTAAGAGATCCCGGAGAGGACGTTCGCGTTCCGGATTCGCACGGCCTTACGCCCTGACTTAGGTGGCAGCATCATTACGATGAACGACGCGGCGCAACCTACCAGCGAGGAATTAGCACTGCGAGTATGGAGAACATGAGAACTAACCGATCATGGTGGTGAGCCACCGTTTCCACGTGACGTCCCAGCCAATGCCGATATCTGCGGTGAGGTCGGAGAGATTCCCGTTGATCCACGAGTAACCAAGGACGATACTGAATGTCGCCTATAATTCATCAGAACCCCATCATGCTGTTCATGCTCTGATACTCACTCCAGTCATGGTAGCACCAAGCAGCCATTGCGGTGGAGCGTGAAGCCGCAAGAAGATGATGGGAAGGATAAACACCGCGGCACTGGCGGCGTTACCATACGGATTTCCAGTGCCGCTCCCCGCGCCTAGACGATGCACGTTGAGAAAAAGTCCGGCTGAGATGATAAGTTCCTCCCACCGATGTACCAACACGCCATACCCAGAAGGGCTCCGACGAAAGTCCCGATAATACGGAGCACGTAACTAACGAACACGTAAGACCACTGAAATCGTCAGGACCAGTCTGTGACTTACATGTACACTTGGTCGGAGGCGTATACATTCATCGTTGATTGAGCCATGATCAATACCCTAATCATGCCGTGAGCAACGTACTGCATCGCAGTGGTGAGTCGGTACTCACCATATCCCGCGCTCTCTGTACACAAAGCCTGGAAGGAAAACTAAATTAGGACTTGTAATGAAATGAAGCGTGCAGCACCAACCTGCAGATGCTTGAACCACTTGTGGTATCCATAAGGCGATAGTAAGAATGACCATCCGGAACGCAAACTTAAGGCACATGCCAGGTGAGCTCGGTTTCATCTTCATGCATGTGTGCAACACTTACCAACGCTTCCGGGGTCCCGGCCCATCTATAGACTTTGTGCACAGCGTTTGCAATGCGCTGCAGAAAGTTCCGAGGGGGCCGGCTGTCCGGGTCCCGCTCTACAAGAAGTTCGTGTCAAGTCACGACTACGCATAAGATGTCACTCACTGTGCGCCCTGATTTCCTCGGCATCCTGAGGCTTATCAGACGTGTGGTCTTCTCCGACCACATCCTGCCCTGACCCACGCGACGAGCGAAGGACCTGCCACAGACGCCTGAAACTGGTGGGTCCCCATAGCTTCGGCGTCTTCCGTTTCGACGCGACCGCAATGACAGTTTCCGCTAGAGTCTGGATCGCACGACAGACCGTTGTGAGGTTCGAAGTGAACGCAAATGCCACGTATAGCGAGCGGAGAGGGAGATGACGGATCTTGCCGGCGTCGTGGTGCTCGAGCAGCGGCTGGAACGGCTGCAGGAGGACGAACCGGCCATTATTCTTGAATGCTGCCATGGCATCCTTGAGCAGGGTAAGTGATTTGTCGAGCTCGATGAGGAGGGCGTCCTGTTCGTTCAAGAGCCAAACCACCTGTGCCTGTTGACGGAGACCACCAACAACTTGATGTTGGAAAGGACCTCGTGGGCTGCCGCGCGGACTTCGGATGTTGCCTCGCGGATGGTGGGGAGAATGTCCACGAGCCGGACCCGGTGCTCCTGTTCGACAGTCGCGTTGCAGTTCCGGAACTGGCGGAACAGGTACGAGTCGCCAGTTGCGGTGATTTGAGAATCGGCCACCGATTCGTTTTCGGGAGTGGGCTCTTCCGACAGAGCCAACAAGCTCGACATTAGCTGGGCGGACCCGTTGAGCGAAGCTAGAACATGGTGAGCGAGTCTTCAAGCTGGCAGATGGATCACATGCGCACCCAGTCGAAGAGCCACAGCCATAAGCGGAGACATGATCTCCGCTACGTCCTCCCCATTCCATCGCCCCAACTGAATTCAATATCGAGGAACTGCTTCGACGCCAATACTGTAAACGTGTCAGCCCTGAACGATAATCTATGTTTCGTGGCCTACGTCTTTGAATTTGAGCAAGTGAACTGGCCCTGAGCCCCTTGATCTTCCCAGCGAGAGGCTTTCCGGGCATGACGTCATGTGGGTCGGCTTGTAAAACTTCATCCTGAACTGTGATGCTGGTTTTGAACTTCTCTAGGAGATTGGCCACGGCGTCCATATGAGAGTGATTCAGAGTCTCCGGGAACACGAAGACAGTGAGCACCAGCGCTATAGCAATATAGCAGGCAACTGATGTGAGCATGGAGTTGAGGAGGGTGTACTGCGCGAACGGAAACAGTGGACCGTAGCTCTGTAGGGCTGTCAGCCAACGCCTCTATTGTGCATGAGAAACGTACACAGAAGATGTCCATTGCGATCATGCCGAAAACGCTCGTGAAAGTCAGCTTCGGCGCATATGCCCGCATCAGGGCGAACATGAAGACGCCGCAGCCAAGGAATACACCGAAGATCGCGTCAGAGCTGTATAATATATAATCAGTAATGGGTATGTGTAGATTTCAAGGGCTTGGCCTACGAAGCCTCTAGAAATTCGCCGTTGAAAATGGCGTCTTTGAACTCGGCCTCGGGGTTGGCCATACCTGCGGCACTGCGAAGGTTCGTGTCACCTCGAAGCCGTCCTATAAAACAAGATGTAATGAAAGTAGATACCTTTCTCGAGTCTTTTGAAGCGTCTCCTTCAAGACCGTCTGATTGCGGACTTTCAAAGATGCCGCCATCGCCGCGCACGAAAGAGCCCAACCCAGAGAGATACCAATCACTAGAGTAGCGACCGCCTAGTAGAGCGTCAGCACTTCGCCTATCAGTCGGGGAACGGTGGACGGGTGGGCTCAGCAGCCGTAATAAGTCCAAGCACCCCGCGATTTTCCTCACGCAAATCATGATAAGAACAGCGTACTTACGAAGAAGAAAACCTGCAATGGCATATTCGGCGGCAGGAGCATTGATACCAGAAGCGCGAAGAACGCACTATATTCCCCCATCCCATCTACTCTCAGCATCTCACTTCGGTGCGAGATGAGAATAGTGGTACTCACGTGCTGCCCAGGGTAGCCAACGACTTTTCCGGAATGATGAGTATGAACGCGCACCAGGAAGCCAGCCAACATCTCAGCAGCATCTTCCTCGACTTCGCGCTTCGCAAGTTTGTGATGATCCATGGCGGTAGCTTGTCCAAGAACGTCGTCTTCTTCTGCGCGGTCGCAAGGGGAACAGGGGTGGGCGAGGCCGCAGTAGACAGCTTTGCTCCCTCATGGACTTGTGGGGTCTTCTCGCTGGACTGGTCGGTGCTCATCGCGGGGTGCGGGAAAGTGGAGGAGAGCGCCCCAAGGCTGGGTATTTAGGAGGGAGCTCGAAGGCCTAGGGATATTTAGAATGCATCCGCCCTACAGACGTCAAAATGCAGACGCAAGGATCGAGACTGTGCGTTTGCCTACTGCCGGTCCCCAGCCACTGCACGTCGGGCCTCAAAAGGTGTATGCGCGTCTTTGTCCCACTGTGCATGAGGCCGCGCTGTCGCGGGGGGATAGGTGGCATGGGTGAGCAAGGCGGGGGTGGAAGAGGCGACATGCTCATGGTGGAAGAGGGGCTGGGTGGGGAGGGGCGCGCTAGGAGATCGCGCATGGTCGTCGGCCAGTGATGTCACTCGGCGCGGTTCACGCGTGCGAACGTGGGCTCCTGAGTGGATCGGACCTGTCCGGGGTTGGCGTCAATCCAAGAGGACTATGTTCTGCCTTTCAGCTCTCAGTCTCGCGTATCCTGCTCTATCCTCCGTGCTCGCCGCATATGCCGCCAACCAGACCCCTCTCGGCCCAAATGGCCTCCACCTGAAGCGCTTGCCTTTCTCCCACCTCGCCGATGGACGAGAGAGCATTGACCAAGTCCTTCGGGCTGTTGAGGTATGCCACCCTCTGTCAAGTAGACTCTCCGCGGGCCCCGCTCACGACCTTGACCGCATGGCCTGGTAGCTCGCCGGGGAAAAAGTGTGGAACGTCGGCCCCTCGCACATCGACGTTCTCCTCGACGCCGCATCGCACCATTTCTCCCTCGCCCCCTTCCTCGCACCCCATGTCGCCAACGCGGGCACCGTTCCTCTCACATCCGTCGACGACCTCCCCATTCCAGATTCAGACGGGCACGCAGAATGGCCAGAGCCAACATGGTCCTCGCCCGCGAACGCGACCTTCCACGCCGTCTACCATCCCCTCGCGGAGATCGCGGACTTCATGAGCGACCTCGCCGTCGCGCGTCCCGACCTCGTCACCCTCGTCAACCTTGGGCACTCAGGAGAAGGCCGCGAAATGTATGCGATCCAGATATCGAGCACACCCGCGGGGGCGAGGGGCGCAATGGGGGCGCGGAAGGCGGGCTTCGTGATCTCGGGCGCCCAGCATGCACGCGAGGTGAGTGCGGTTTGTGCGCGCGTTGGGTGCGCTGCGACCATAGTCTGCGAGGGTGGGGTTTGATCGTGTGACCTCCGCGCAGTGGATCGCGACTTCAACTGCGCTCTACCTCGCACACTCCTTGGTGTCGGACCCCACAGAGGAGTTCTCGCTATCGCCATGGCTCGAGTTTTTCGTGAGTCATTTTATCTTCCTTTTGCGTTTCTATGCAGATGAATACAACCACCGTCGTCTGTGAACTTAAGGACTTCTATGTCATCCCCGTCCCCAACCCAGACGGCTATGTGTACACTTGGGAATACGACCGCCTCTGGTGCGTGCCTCTCAGGCGCCTACCCCACCGGCTCGCAATTCATGTCGTGTGACAGGTATAAGAACCGCCAGAACATTGGCCCTGCCGAGCGGTGCACCGGCATCGACATGAACAGGTGCGTACATGCGAGCCCCGTCGCGCTCGCGCCCTCAAAGCTGACCTGGCACCCCACAGGAACTGGGTGCGTACGGACTGCTCCCGCACACGTGGCCTCGAAGGTCTGGGCGAATTCGCGCTGACCCGCTCCGGATCTGCAGGGCCACAAGTGGAAGGCGAAGTCGCGGCTGCCGTCGGCACGCGTGCTCGCAAACTCAACTGCGGAAGGCGTAGACGATGACGAGGACGAAGATGAGGCGACCTGGGAGGAGGCGAAGAGGAAACCCGGTCGCGGTCGGGATGCGGACCCGTGCTCGACGTGGTTCCCTGGGCATAGACCGTTCGAGGCCCCGGAGGTGAACAACATCGCGAACTACATTACGACGCTGCCGGCGCTCAAGGCGTTCGTCGACCTGCGCAGCTATGGGCAAATGGGTGCGTCTCGTCTCCACACTGGTCCGGACGGACGACTCACGACGCGTGCATCGTCCCAGTCTCGACGCCGTTCTCGTGGTCGTGCAAGAAGTCCCCGAAGGACGCGGAGGACCAGATGGAGGCCGCGCTGGGCGCGACGAACGCGATCAAGCAGGTGCACGGCACCGTCTTCACGGTCAGCGTCCCACATCGCATGCACGCATCGCATGTGCTGATCTCCCTCTCGCGCCGTCCCCGCAGACCGGCAGCCTGTGCGAGCAGGTGTACCGCGCGTCGGGCAACGTCGTCGACTACATGTACGCCAAGGCCGGCATCAAGTTCGCCTACGCCGTCCACCTCCGCGACACCGGCACGGTGCGTCTGCGTCTTCCCCCGTCGCCTCCCCCGCCCGCGTGCGTCGTGCTGACGGGACATCGCGCCACAGTACGGCTTCTCTCTCCCCGCGGAGTGGATCAAGCCCGTGGGCGAGGAGACCGCGAACATGGTCCGCTTCCTCGCAGGCTTCATCTCGAGGGGAAAACGTGCGTCTCGTCAAGGCTCTCGCCGCCAGGTCGCCCACCCTGATACTGACGCGATCCGCAGTGCACGAGTGAGCTCGGGTGTGGGGTAGGCAAGGTTGAGGGTGTCGAAGCGTCCCGTCCCACATCATGCTGTCCCTCCTATGCACACGTACCGTGTACTTCGCCGTTGTACGAGTAATCCAGCTAATACTGCCGATTCGCCCCCTCCGCCGTCTTCATCCGTCGAAAGCGCATTCGTGGCGGCGGTGGCGCTGAGAGCAGGAAGAGCTGGGGTTGTTCTGGTATATTCGTCGACATATACAATGGGTGTAAGCGAGCTGGCCGGGTCTAATATGCGAGACAGAGCACCATGCTGTCGATGGGCGGGGCGATAGACGGGGCGGATGGAGGGACGGGGGAGACGGATGCGTGGGTGGGGGATGGGGGGGGAGGGGGGTAAATGTGGGATGCTGGGGGCGAGTTCGGGTACGGTACGGACGATGGGGTGCGGGCGGGGTGGAGGAGCAAGTGCAGAGTGTCGAGCGTGATAGGGTACCGGTACGGTACACGTATGAATATAGGACACGGGAAGGATAACGAGAGGCTAGAGAGACGGGAGACAGCCACGGCAAGCAGGGGTCATGAGCAGCAATGCGGGGACGTGAGAAGCGTGAGGAAGGCTAATAATGCAACAGACGGGCGCCGCGCAGGCGGCGGCCCAGGAAGTAGGCAGACGCAGGTGATGTCCGAACGTCCAGGAATAACAATAAGTAAATGCTTGCATGCTACATGGCGCGGGAGATGAGGGGACGGGATGGGGGACGGGAGACGGAGACAGAGACAGGAACAAAACATCATGTGGACGGACCGAGATCCGCACAGAGGAGGGAAGGGGAGCATAACGTGGATCACGAACACCAGAGGGAGATCTTCAGCCCCTCACTCGCCTCACGGGCCCCTCGGCACCCTTCGCTCGCCCGACCCGCTCACCTCAGGATCCATGCGTCCAATGACCTCCTCCGATGCGACGCTAAACCCGCTCCGAACGCTGCCCGTCGACGGTACCCTCGCACGCACGTACTGTCGCGGCAGAGGCAGCGGCACGCCTCCAATGCCTAGCCCGGCCACCCCCGAGCCCATCTCTGAGCCCGACGCCGAGTCTGGTTCCGCCACGCCGCTTCCCCCACTGCCGAGCGGACTCTCCCTGCGTCCGGGGCCGAAGCTGCCCAGCGGCGGGCGTCGGATGGTCTGCGCGCTCTGTCGCTCCGTCGCTTCTGAACCTGTCGTCGCACTCCCGCTCGATGCTTCGCTAGCATCCCGGGCCGTCTGCGGGAGCCCGACCCAAGTCCTTGTAAGCTTGCGAAGAAGTTCTCGTTCATCTCGCGAAGGCGTTCGTCGACTGCGTCTTCCGTGGTGAGCACGGGTTCCATGCCTGAGGCCGACACCGTGCGATCGCGGAGCGCCGCTGGAGGTTCTGGCGGGAAGGCGGATGGTCTGAGGGGCGAGGGGCGCGTTGCTGACGAGGGCTGCGAGTCGGCGCGAATCGGCGAGTCACGTCCAAGAGGCGTGCGGCGCGGGAGGGAGCTCGGACTGGAACCCATGCTAGGGAATGCGGCCGCAGAAGGCGATGGTGAAGCGGAGGAGCCCGATCCACCGGGTGAATCGTCTCGGCGAGAAGGGAGGGGCTTGCGAGCGTCGATATCTTGGACGAAGGCCGAGATGTCGTCGTCGTCGGTGTGGTTGCTCATGAAGGATGTGCTTTGAGGCTACACGTGCAGCGTTTTGAGCATGAAACGTGCATAAGGGATTGACGAGAAAACATACCTTGTCCAAATCCTTTGGCGTATTCCTTGGACTACCCTTGGGGCTCGCTTCGCCTGGTGCCCCGGCAGGTGTGTACTTCGTCCCGAAGCTACTCGAATAACGCTTCCCCTGCATCCTTGGTGAGGGATTCGACAGTCCCGTCGGACTTATAGAAGGGAACTCCGCAGATGTCGGGCGTCCCGAACCAAGATTGGACGGGACAAAGGGAGGCGAAGGCCGGAATGGTGTGACCGGCGACGACGCGAAGTTACCTCCTCCCGTTGTCGGAGAAGACGGAAGGCGCGACGAGGTGGGCGACTGGGCAGGGCGGGATGGGAGGGACGGGCCGGTGCCAACCGCGAGCGGTGATGACTGGCGGAGCGACGGCGAAGGAGAATGGAGTGAAGGCGAACCAGAGGAGATCGTCGACGACTTGAACGGGTTCACGGTTGGCAAGGGTTGTCGACGGATCGGCACGCCCAATGGAGAGTCCTGGGGCGCGTAAGAGTGGTCAGACCATACGAGCATCGGACGCGTAGAGATGAAGACGTACCGCACCACGGCCCTGCAGACTCTCGCGACGCATACGAGCAGCAAGGGACGACACTTCATCCCGAGAGCCCATAGAAGCGCCTTGTCTCGACGACGATGAATCCGACACTCCAGATGTACCCATCCCGGCGCCGGAGAGATTACGCGAGATGGGGAGAGGGATGTTGCCTAATCTCGGGCTTCCGTTCGGGCTGACTCTCGGCGCTTGTGACGAGGAGAATGACGACGTCCGTGCATGGTGCGTGGTGGTTGGGGGAGGGATAACAAAGCGCTCTGCTACAGAGCGGGGAGGAGAGCGAGGGAGGGAAGTCCGTAGTGGTAAGCTGCCCGGGGAGCCAGATAGGCTCTCCCGTTGCTGGTTCCTGACGAGTGTCGGCGTGAACTCCGGACCCTCTTCGAGAGAAAGGAAGTCGGCGGAAAGCAATGACTCCGCGGTGTCGAGTTGGAAGTCTGGCGCGGTGAGATACCTGGCTGTGACGGAGAATTCGCCCGCAGGATGGGTGATGGGGGGCAGCGTCTGCTGCTCATAGTCGAGTGGCGGAGCAGAAGGCGAGAATGAGAGGGGTGTATCTGGGTTTCGAAGCAGGGTCCATGCGGATTGATAGTCAGTACACTGATCCATGTGTGGCACGGAACTGATGAAAAGTCAAAAGTTTGGGTGGATGCGATTGTGGGGAAATTGTGGGCGCAGGAGCGCGGTGGTGTGTATGTATGCGCGGGGAAGAAGCAATGGAGGGACAAAAGCAAGACTCACCTAGATCCAAGATGTGGTCACGGTGTATGCTCGCATCCACATCGTCTACCCGAAGGCGGATGCTGAAATTGCCATTGCGATTACCACCGACTCGCCTTCGAAGACGGCGGGAGAGCTTCCAAGCTGGAAGGACGTGGAGGAGCGTGTATATGCTGCGGAAGAGAGTGATGCTGTACTTGTACATCGTCGAGGGCTGGACGTCGGAGGTATGGTCGTAATGGGGGCCGTGAGGGGTGAAGTCGAGCGACCAAGTCTCGAGGACGATGTAACGTGGAGCGGGTTCGATGCGGACACGAGAAGAGTCCGGGGCATGGTGGACGAGAACCTGGTTGGAGACTAACTCGGGGATAGATAGCAAGACTTGGAGCCTGAAGACAGGGATGGTGGGGGCTGAGGAGATAGCGCGGTAGATACGAGTGTGCTCCTTGAAGAGTTCAGGGTCCGGGATCTCGAGGTTGAACTAAGGGAGAGCAAGGAGATTAGCATGTGCGGTCGGGAACGGGGCGAAGAAAGGGGGCGGACCCATTTGTCGAACTTGGCGGTGGGAGGAGGGTCTGCGGTGGCTCGTGCATGGTTGACGACTAGGGCGAGCTTAGAGTACAAGTGGTGTGCAATCTGGTCGGCCTTCTGTGTGTCATTGGACATGGCAGGGGCGGCGGGTGCGGAGGGCAGAGAGACTAGGGCGACATTAGGGCGTATATCTAGGAAGTAGACGTGGGCTGTGATGGACGAGCTTGGGAGAGAGGAGGGCGAGTCTGAGACGAGACTGACGCCGACGGGCCTCCTCCCAGGAGCGCGCGCCTAGTGGGCGGTTCCCCGGCTGCCTATCGCGAGCTGCCATTCTGGGCTGCGCTCCTTCTTCTCCGCCTGCTTGCTTGCTCCGTCTCCCCAGTCACCACCACCCGGCACCGCGCCCAGGCCAGTCACATCTGATGCCCTCGCGTCCACCCGCCCCATCGATCGCCCTGCTTCCCCCTCCGACTGCGCCTCCTGCGCCCCCTGCACACAACGCTGCGTGCCCGTGCGCAATGGGGCCGCCCTGCGCACCCGTCCTGTTCTGTGCCTGCGTCCCGATCAACCTACAGCCTATAGCCTCCCCGAAGCTCAGTGCGTCTGCGCAGCCCCGGTGACTGTGCACGGGGCCAGACCTGCCCCACACGGACGCAAGATGGCAGTCATGCAAGCGACGACCCCAAATACAGGAGAAGACGGCTCGGCTTCTATCGCGATCCGCGTCTAGCCGTCTCCGTCCCACCCTCGCCGCACGTTTCTATTGTATGTGCCAATCCACGTCCACCAGGGAGCCCTGCTAGCGAAGACGAACTATCGGTCGCACTATGGCCTTTGTTCTGCATTATTCCAAGCATTGGCCATCACTCGCTCCGCGACAAGAACCACCAGCCTACGCCCGCGGTCCACCCCTTGCGCTTTTCATGATCCTCCGCTTTCGGCCCGGAATTTCCATCAACCTCGACGTTCTCGACCCGATGCCACCACCCGCGCGGGATGAACAGCGTGTCCCCCTCCCGCAGCACACAACTCAGCGCGCCCCCATTGTCCAACACCGCCTCCGATACTCGTCTCGGCGCGGAATTTGCGTCCAGCACAGCGTCGAAACCGTCCATCGCTCCAGGGGTCCGACGAAGCACGACATCGAGGCGGGCAGTGTTGCGCGAGAACGTGGCATCGGTGAGCACCTCGTTCATGGATGGCGGGAAGATCAGGAAGTGTTTGCCGTGCGCATCTGGAGCCGACGACGCGAGGAGGGAGAAGACGTTGTGGTACGGATCCCGGTGGATTGGCGTGACCTGTGAGTCATACATCATCAGCGATTCCGCGATTTCCCGTACAGAATCACGCCAGATCTGACAATGAGACGGTACTCACAGTCGCACCACGCCCCACGAAGAAGCTCTCCTGGTACAAGTCCACCGACCCCTGTCCCAGCAGCGCGGCGAGCACGCCCGGCCTCCGCACCATCTCCGACAGCCCGGGGACCTGCAGGTGGTTCAGACACTGGCCCTCGACGATCGCGCTGCCCGCAAACCACAGAAGCGTGTCCCGTGGGGAGGCGACATGCTTCCGTGTGTCCCGTGCGCCCACACACAATGTCCGGCTGCCGGACTCACCTCTTCACACGCGCGCCATTGGGCCAAGTACAGCTGCGCCTGCTCTTTTTCGGCTGGTGCGGCGCTGGTCATCCAGTCCAAGTATACACCGAGCGGAACTTCGAACCGACCGCCGGCGGACCCGGACTCTGGCCGATCGTACCTGCCGACCTCCACCTCGACGCGGCGGTCGCCGTCTGCGCGCAGTGCTTTGAGCAGCGTGTCCGCGCGGCTGTTTTCTGACGACCGAGGGAGGCCTTCGTCGCCGATGCCGCCTTTGAACAATAACGGTCCGGAGGTTGGGGAGCGCACATGCTCTAGGAAAGCCGTGGGAGATGTCTTCACTTCTGAAGGTGCGTGTTGGATCGATGTCGTCTTGAGCGGAATGAATCGCTCGCCTTGGCTGGGTGGTGCGGCCGAGATGGCGTAGGTTCTGCGGAGCGGGAGGAGAGGGGAGTATATGCGGCGAGCATGGTGGCAGCGGGTGCCGCGCAGGAGTCTCATGGTGATGGATGTAGAGTAGCGTGCTACGTCACATGGCTGTCATTGGTGGCTATGAAGCTCGCGTGGGAGAGCGAGTCAATCAACGACGAAAGTCGATATTCCCGCCCGATTCGCCCGATTTTTGTGCTATGCATACTTAGGGATGCAAGAGATTCCATTCGTACACATCCTAGCCAGATTAAGTGGCGTGCCGCACATAGCCACGGCACGAACACCACTCCAGCTTCCCATCTCAGCCGCCAAGAGCCGGTCAGTTTCTTTCCCGCATTCTGGGACGCAGCAACACCTTGACTTGTACCCGCGTTGACCGTCTCTCTGTGCGCTCTGCTTTTCAGAAGACATGTCTCACTGACTACCGATAGACTGGTCGCACCCACATATATACTTCAACAGATTCAGGCTTGGCAACCGGTCGTGAAAGATCGTGGGGGAAAGTCTAGTACTACAACACACTACGAAGCATCCATCGTGAGGATGGAAGCAGGTCGCGACAGAGACCAAGAGACCCACGCAGAGACCCACAGCAACGAAGACACGAGCGCTCAATGCTTGTTCGACCCTGGCACAGCGGGCTTCTCCCCCAGGTGGTTCAGCTCGTCCTCCTGCGCGTCCAGGTGGCGGAACTGGAACCAGAAGACCGTGTCCGCGACGAACGCGAGCGCGGCCATCACGCCGTAGTTCCACACCAGCAGCGGGTCCTCCGAGAGCGCGACGAACGCCTCGCCGAGCGCGGACGAGAGCGCGGACGTGAAGAAGAAGACGCCCATGACGAGCGAGCGCATGTTCTTCGGCGCCTTCGTGAACGCGTACTCGAGCCCGGTGATCGACGCGAAGATCTCGGAGAGCGCGATGAGCACGAAGGGGCCCGCCTGGATCCAGACGTTGAGCGGGGACGTGAGCGGGTTCCCGTCTGCGTCCGCGCAGGACGCGGCTTCGTACCCGCACGGGGAGGTCTTGTAGATGTAGTGCTGCAGGACCGCGGCCCAGACCATGGCTGCGGCGCCGACGAAGAAGCCGAGGGTGATCTTCTTGATTGGGGTGAAGCGGATGCCCGCGCGGGCGAGGGCGGGGTAGATGAAAAAGTCGAAGATGGGGATGAGGATGATGAGCGCGAGCGGGTCGAGGTTGCCGATGATGTCGTTCGGGACGCCGTTCGTTACCATGACTGCCGCTTGGGAGATCAGGTTGTTGTACAACTGGTTGTACGTGAGCCCTGGGAGCACAGCAGTCGGTACAAATCTCGCGAGGAGATAGACGGGGAAACACACAGTAGATGGGGATCCAGGTGAACACAACACAAGCCTTGAGACCACGGCGAACCTCGTCCACCCACAAATCGTCGAAGGTCATCCACCGCGGGCGGTCCTCACTCTGGAACTTGCTCGGCTTTACTCTTTCCCAGAAGTCCGCTGCGTGCATATTCTTGTACGTCGTGATCGGATTGACGCTCCAGCGGCCTTTCATCGCCAGACGCCAGAGGCGGATCGTCGTCTGAAGCGGGGATCCGGTGGGCGGCGCCTTGACGTACATGTTGCGGCCATACCACAGGATGAATGGCGAGATGAGGAAGAACACGGTGGGGAGGAGGTACGACAGGTAGAAACCGACGTACTGTAAACCGTAATGTCAGCTTCTCCCAGGTCGGGTGGAACCAGGACGATACTTGCCTTCTCGGCGTAAACCATGGTGATCTGGCCAACGAGGGCACCGATGTTCGTGAAGAGGTAGAAGTACATGTAGATACGTGAGGTGGTCATGATAGGGTCAACAATGACACGCTCGCCGGACTTGGTGTGGCCGATGAAGAGCTTCGACTTTTTGTACTGCTCCGCGACAAGAGGCGAGATGTTGGGTTTGAAAAGTCCGGTTCCGGAGCCCATGATGATGATGGCAATGATGAAGCATGCCAGGGCGTTCTTCGAGTGTTCGATGACACCGGGAACAGATGAGATAATGAGGAGAATGTGACCGAAGATGGCGAGACCACAGCCGATACAGACGGTCTTGAACCGACCCCAGTGAGTGTCCGCAAGATACGCCCCGAAGAGAGGGACGACATAAACCCTAAAAGGTCCCGAGCGCGTTGGTATCGGACCTTGTGGAAGACTCGTACAACATACCAGAAAGAGTTGAAAGTCGTGAGACCGTCGATGCACGCTGACCAAAGCCAAGTGCGCCTGCCTGGATAGAGTCCGCGCCAGTCCTTGAACCGACGGGCAGAGGTTGTTGGATAAAGTTGGTCTGCGCGCTCAAATTCGTCAGGTCTGTGCGACTCGAGCACAAGCTAAACGGTACTCACGAAGACGATGGTCGTACCGTAGTATGAGAAACGCTCAGCCATCTCACAGATGGCGATGACTGCCAACCCCTCGTCAGCGTGCCGCTTCATGCGCCTCGAGCAGGAGGAACACTTACAGTAAGCGCGTACAGGGAGGCTGTCCGAGACGCGGCGGAGCGTCTGCTTCTCCTCTTCAGTCGGGAACTCAGCCCGGCATGCTCCGAGTCGGAGTCGGAGTCGGAGTCGTCCCGGATGGACACACCCTTCTTCTCGAGCTCGAGTTCGTCGCGCGTCGCTTCAGCGAGCCCGCTTCGATTGCCTTGTCGGAGCCGCCAGACATGTTCGTCGTTCAGCAAGTGCCGGGGCGGGTGACAGCCAAAGGTTCGAGGGACGGGGCGGGTGGAAGGACGGGGACTCTGACCGAACAGCGAGGGTCCCTGAGGAGAAGCTCCCGCGCCGTGCATGCCCGTCTTTTATGTCCCCGCAACCTCTGCCAACCGCCACTTAGCGCGAGCAGGAGAACGGGTTCGCCTGCGAACACCTCTTGACAAATCAGCGAGATCTTCTCGTCCGTCTCTCAGCTGAGCTTGGCGGGCGATATGTGTCTTGAGTGCAAAGCCACGCGCGCTTGGCGACGTGCGACAGCTTCTGGGCGTTTTCACTGGTGGTGCCAGTGCGGGCCCCGAGTACAACGCCCTCCGAGGCGGTTGAAAGTTTGACGACTTGCTCTCTATGCGCGCATACGTTCAGCCACTAGTTGCAGAGAAATCCAGTATGACTATGCGTACCTGCGTCAACCAAGAAGCGCGAAGTGGGGCCAACGGCGTCGAAGCACAGCACGTGTATCTGGTGCCTGCTTCTCGCTCTGCGAAGAACTGTTGCATGCGGACTGAGCACCACGCACACTTGGCAGTGCTCGTCCTTTCGTCGTCGCATTCTGCGCGAGCCAGCTGGCGGGTCGGAAGTAGTACGAGCCCTTCAGGCACCTGCTCGAAGTCCACCTTAAGCGTTTTGAAGCGGATAAGCTGCGCGCGGGCTTACGATCTGATATGCATTTCAACTGTCCCTTCTGCGAGGAAGTTGGTTGGGCTTTGAAGGTCCGAGGCGTCAAGATACGCGGTGCGTCTTCGTCGCGGCATCGTCCCACAACCCGGATGAGTTCCCGAAACCTCCGAGCTGCGGGGTCCCCAAGTCAGAGGATGCGTGCTTGATGTGGGCCATGACCCATGGCCATCACCTCTCTTGCTTGCTCAACGGCTTGGGCCCGCATCGTCGACCGGAGTCGGAATCCAATCGATACCGTTCCTGTTGGAGAAGACGCTTCATAGAAACCATGAGACCATCAAGCAACGAAGTGCATAAATGCAAGCCCGAAGAACTCGTTCACTTCGTTGGCGCTGTCACCTGGGCCTTTGGGGAAAACAAAAGCAAAAAGTGAGTCAAAAGGCGGACTCACTGCTTACCGAGCCTCTCCAAACTTAAGACCTTCCCACACGGGCATCCTCTTGGAGATGCACTTGGGATGGTTCGAACGCCATAATGACATCCAGCCATGAGTCTGATGATCTCCCGCGGGAGAGCGTTGACATTCACAAGAGCATGGTACGCGAAAACGGGACACAAAGCAAATAACGATAGAGTGGGCGCTCGCTCGCTCACGCGATGTTGACCGTCGCGCCCGGGAGGGTGACGCGGAAAACCATGAACTGGTTATCGTTGTCGAGTCCGGCGTCGTACGGCTGACCCAACATGCTGCCGTCGGTGGTGATGTAGTCGTTGTCGGCCTAAGGGGTTGGGAGATTATCAGCGCCGACACTCACAAACGGGGAGAAGGCCCGGGGCATACCACCGTGAAGAGGAAGTAGTCATCCGGGAAGGATGGATCGTTGCACGGAGCAAGCGCGAGGGACTCCCATTTGGCATCGATCAGCGTCTGGTCCGCGGGCTTGCCTAGTGAATCCAAGCGCATATAGTCAGCATTTCTCGATGCCTGGATATTGAATGGTAAATCGCGCACCGTTATGGAGGCCGAAGCGCGCGAGCTGGTCATCGTCAATGAAGGACACGAACCCTACGTACTGAGCCGGGGTGACGCTCTTGTCAAGCTTGCCGTTCGGCGCAACCGGGTTGCTCGGATCGTCGAACTTGGTGCCGTGAATGTCGGTTGCACCCGAGATGTCGAAGAGATCCGCCTGCTTGTACGCCGAGTTGTTGTCGTCGCCCCCATGGCCGTCGCCGTCGCGCGAGAGTACCAGAAAGACGTCCTCGCTGACGAAGTGGATCTCGCTCTGCGGGAAGGTCTTGCCCTTGGAGCTGAGCGGAAGTGGGACGACCCACTCGCCGATGAGTGGGGGCGGGCCAGAGAGAGGCGAGGAGACGTCCCAGGCGAGGAGGCGCGTGTAGCGTTCAGTGTCCTTATCGCCACCGCCGTCTTGCATGGTGGCGGACTGGAGCATGGCGTATAGAGTGTTGCCGGTGGGATCAGCAGTGAGGCCCTCGAAACCTATGGCAATGAGTTAGCGCTGATTGAAGGTCACAGAAGTGCACACACCCTGGTTGCCCGAACGGCCAGTGTCAGGGTCATCGACAGACGTAAAATCGATCTGGCCGTTGACCATAGGCAGGATAGCATTAGGAGGTTCAATGGCCATGAGAAGCGAACCCTCGGCGCTCATGAGGTAAATGTAAGGACCATACTCGTCACTCGTCCAGAACCTGCGTGAGTTGGTCGGCATCACGGTCGACGGAAAGAGGACAAGCAGCCACATACGTGCCATCCGAGTTGATGACGAGGCCCTCAGCGTCGATGGTAAGATGACTGTTTGAAGGGGCGATGGGCAAAGGTGGGTCCATGACCTGACCGACCAAGGCCGCCGGCCGGACACCAGTCGCATCGAGACCAGTGGTCTTCTGGTTGTTGCGCTCCGTGTAGAGCAGCGTGTCGCGGTAGGTGAGCTGGAGCGTCTCAAGAGCGTCATCAAAGTCGAGGTCGTCGTCGCCATAGTATGGCGAAAGAACGAAGTCGATGTTGTGGTGGCGAGCCTGGTAGTCGATCGTGCCGTCCCTGGCAAACGTTGACGGATCAGAGACGAAACCGAACCCACGCACGGCGCATACACTCACACATTGAAGCCACGATCGGGCTGGACGACAATGGTGCCAGTGAATGTGCCATCTGATTGCTGGATGAATGAACCCCGCTTGAGCGCGACGCCGCTCCCGATGCCGCCAAGGGTGTCCCCTATCCCGCCAAGAACGATGTCAGCGCGCCAAAGCGAGATTGAAGGTAAAACGGACCGGTGGATTCGGTAAAGTTGGAGGGATCAGGCCAAACGCAACTAGACCCTGTTGGTGGGAGAAGATCAGACCGCGTCGGGAATACCACCGATGGCGATAAGCTTTCCTTGTTCGTGTACGTCTTTCCAGCGAGCGAAACGTTCACGAAGTTGTCCGGGTCGGGTTCCGTCGCGGCGCGCGCGAGTGGGTGAGCGAGCGCTGTCGCGGCGTGGAGGGCGAGTGCGGAGACGATCCATGCGAGGGCCATCTTGCTTTTTCGTGCGCTGGAGGCGGGCAGCTGCAGCGAGCGAAGACCGTGCACGACCGCGGTCGGACTTTATACGGGGCGTGGCGGCATGCTAAATCCCACTGGGCAGGACGGCGGGGGCTCGGTGCAGCCGTTGTCGATGGAAGGAGGTGATGGGAGTCCGGGACCACGCGGGGGGTAACGCACGTTCGTCCGTGTACGCCGCATTCGGCGCCTGTTTGGCAGCCCCTACTTTTAGACTCGCTCCAAGAGCCCGAGACGTCTGCACATGTTCGCCCTGTGCTGCGCTGAATAGAAGAAGAGAGTCGGCGTGCTTAACTTCCGGGTCAGATGCGCCGGGGCCCGGCAGCAACGGCATGTTACGACAGCGAATCGACGGCCCCTTGCGGTCTTGCTGTCGGTGGGGCACATACGGGTACCCGCCCTCTCGACGATGGCGGATGTAAGTGATGACAGTCGAAGCTGATTCAAGGTGATTTGCCTGCCATGTGAGATCGCCGTCACACAGCTCTTTCGATGGAACCAGTGCGCCGTTCGACCGCTGAAAGATGAGAGTCAGTACAGGCCTGTGTCAGTCACAGGTCGACGCGCCGAACAAATCCGAATACGTACCGATGTTCACTTGTGCCACTAATGCCCTTAGAGCGGCATTAGATCGGATGCGTTGCCAACAGCTCATGCGGGGATTATTCTTGTACCTCTCATGTGTGTGCACACTGCACATGATGTACAAGACGCTGACCGGTGCTTGAAGCTTGAAGTGACAGTGTGAAGAGGCTGTCGAGCATTGACGGATTCAAGAAGGCCGTGGGAGGGAGCCACGGAAATATCTGGTCGATCGAATAAGCGATTGAATCCAGAAGATGGCGTAGGAAGCCTAGGCACTGGCTTGGTACCTGAGTGACTTTATTGAACCCGAGCAAGAACTGGGAAACTTTACAACTGTTGATTTGTCTTGCACGTCAGCAAAGCAGCAGAGGCGCATCTAAATTGTGATCATCATTCACCTCAACCGCAAGGGGAGCTGTAGCATCCACCCTTCCTCCGTGACAAGCGACGGGGAACAAGAGATGATCGCTTGAGATCGTCCAAAGTCCGGGGGCAATCAATGCCGGCCCATCCAATTCAAGCTGTCGACAGACCAAGAAAGAGATTTTGTCGCCGGCTCTGAGCAAGCCCGTCGTGAGGCAGTGTCCACCGCGGCATGAGGAAGACGAGAAGACGAGAGCGTCATGGTGAGCTGTTCAAAGTTTGCAGGCGCAAATTAACTGCCACGCTATTGGCCAGAGTGTGAGACACGTGACCATCACTGTACCAACACCGATGATATGACGTCATTATTGATGGACCCCAAAGCATCCATGGCCTCTTGTAATGGAGAATGTATATTATATCGTTGAGCGCCAATAAAAATGTAATACAGCCATACAGGATCCTAATTCCTCTCAAACAGCCTTGAAAACATGTCACAACGCGAATCCCGCACCTTCCCCGTCTCCCACGTGGCTCTCACGCCATTTTGGATCAAGCTCGATCTCGTCCGAGGGATCATCTTGCGTGGTTCCTCGCTGTACGATATCGCAGAGCCCATCGACCCGACTACGTGGGCGAACTGGAGCGTGCCCTGCGGATTGGCAGGACCCATGCCAACACTCGTGGCAAGGCTGTCTTGCAACCCCCTGTTTGTTCTTGTAGGTCAAGAGGAATCGAGACACCAGAACCGCTGTGATACTGTGATTGAACGTAATCTCGTCTCATTAGAAAGGCGTATGAACGCGGGCAAGGGCAAGACGTACGGTTCGGTGAAAAGCGTAACATAACTCAGAGGGCTGATCCCGTCGGTGGCAATCTATCATCGCAGAGCTCCGATGAGCACGGCTTCACAGAGGAAGGGACTCGTGACATACCGCAGTCAAAGTGAACGACAGGTGGATGGCATTCAAGCCAACAGAACGCTTCCGGGGAGTTAGGGCGACAGTTCCGTCCTTCAAAGGGAGGGCACAACTCACAAGAAGTAGATCGTTCCTATTCCCCGCGGTCAACGTGAGACATAGGATCGAGCGTTGGAGAACACGTACCATCATGCTGTAACGTGTGAGAAAGTGACCGCGCCATGACCTCGTGCTCGTGGAACAACTTCGTTGTCCCATATGTTGCAACCCATGTGGCGATGATGACAATTGCATCCGCCGCAATAGTACTCCCTCGAGATGTGATCGAGACTGTATATATGGTGCCTGTATGTCAGAAGGTGCCGAGCGACCATTAGACTTGGACTTACAACTGAGGGAGATCCAAAGATAGACGTCGGCGGTCAGATTTCTGGGCCCGCGAAACTAGCGCACTCACGCTTTGGTCATCGTGAGATCAACAGACAGAACGGCTGAGCAGCCTGCAAGAGGGTCGTTGACGGCTGAAAGCCAGTGATATTGTGACTGTACGATGCGGACGGATTAATCTGTATCAGCTTGTGAGGGGCGTGAAGAAACGCACCAAGTTAAGCGCCACAGGCACTAAAGACAGCAGCAAGACGATGAACGAAACGGGCCATCTTGCATTGCGCCCGCACAGGGCGAAAACTCGCAGAGCGGAGAAAGCTGGATCGACTGTCGTGAGCCACGGAGTCGATCGCACGGACATTCCTGCTGCTCACCAGCCCAGGGGAGGTACTGAAAGACCGTGATCGCTTGCGTCGCGAGAACGTTGTTTAGACAACTGCAACGAGCTCAGGTTTCTGATCGGCTTCATTGTGAAATGGTGCACCAACCTCTGCCAACACCGTTGGTCGCGTGCTCTCAGCGAAGACGAAGGAAGGTGCTCACCCTGTCATCCAAAGGTACAAAACCGGACACGATCTCATAGACGTGCAGTATGAGCGGCACATATCGGTTGACGAAGAAGAGCATGGAGGCCCCTGTTGGTTTGCGCATCCAGAACAAGTCGATCTCCTTAGCGAACGTAAGGGAGTAGTCGTACGCGAGGAACGCTGCGACGCGATCCGCATGACATCAGCTATGAACGTTTGAACCATCGGATTTGAAGCACGTACTCATGGCCGCGAAGGTACAGCAACTCCCGACAAAGCTGCGCTCCGATCCGTACGGTGTTAGAGCCATTGACATGCCTAGAGGAGATCTAGCACTCACAGACTGTCAAAGAACTCAACAAAGGCAGCGATCTCCGCGGCCGCATCACTGTCGGACGACATGGCGTTCCAAGAGGTTGGACCGACACGAGAGCTTGGAGAGTGGAAGTCGCGTCGGGTAACTTCGCAGGGGAAGCAAAGCGAGAGATGGGGAAAAAGACAAGGACAGCCCAAAGCCCGCAGCCCAGCCTCGTTCACGTATATACTGCAGTCCCACCCGAGGATGCGATGACCAAAACCATGACGCCGGCCGCTGAGTTTGATGCTGGAGGGAAGATCCCCTTGAACGGGAGTGGGGCACGTCTAGCAGAATATCAAATTCCCGGCGCCGGTGCCATGTACGTCGTACAAAGTGCGCCCAAAACAAAGTACGGAAGCCTCGTGTGAGGAGGATATGCCGGTTTAAAGACGAGGCGGCTTACGTATGGGCACCGCACTTGCGCTGGCCGGGCTCGGAAGATGTGGTCTTCGAATTGCCAGACGTCCGCGCACGCAGAGGTGAGGCCTAGGCTGGACTAGCGTGATCGTCCTCTCCAGTAGTGTTGCGATAGCTCGGCTCGGCTCGGCTGGCTGCGCCAGCCGGGTCATTTGGCTGTCAGCCGGGCTGGGAAAATCGGCTCAGAACGAGCCTCCCACGAGGGGAGAGCTTGACGCCAGCAGCCAGAATGGACTGATGGCTGAGCCGCTGGAAGAGCCGGTCTTGGGCGCCTCCTCCCAAGACGGAGGACCGGCTCTTCCAGAATATTTCCAGCTCGCTCGCTGGGCGCCCAGAGAAGGGGATTTATGCGAACTCTCTTATATGTTCCTGCACGACGCAAGCATAGGATTGGCAACGAAAATATATTTATTAGTACACTACTACATAGTGGCAACAGCGGTGCAGGTGGAAGCGGAGGGCCGAGACAAAATAGGAGGCAAGGCAGCTGACCACAGCAGGTAGAGCACAATGTGCTTGCCCGATGGCGCGCAGCGCGCACAAGATCGGAGGAGGGCGACGTAGAGGGGGCGAGGCAGAGGGCCGGGATGGGGCAGCGGGGCAGTGGGACGCGGTGCTCCGCCCGCGCGGGTAGCATGTGCTCGCGCAAATGAGCGGGACGCGCGCAAGAGCGGAGGAGGGCAAGACGAAGGAGAGCGGGGTGGAGGGAGAGGGTGAGGAGAGGACGCCGTGCCGAGCCCGCGCGAGTTGGATGTGCGTGCAGAGCAGGACGTGCGCCAGAGCAGAGGAGGGCGAGGTAGAGAGCGGCACATACTCCGGAGGGCCGCGACGAGGTGGAGGAGGCGGAGTGTGATGCCGAGGGCCGCAACGTGGCGGAGGAGGGCGACGCGGAGGCAAAGGTGGGCGACACGAGATGGAGGACCCAGAGGAGGAGGACGGCATGTGGGCAACGTAAACGCGGGGGACCCAGAGGCCGGGGATGCGGATGCGGAGGACGGCAACAGGGAGGGCTCGCGAGAGGACCCAGAGGGCCGGAATGAGGCGGACAAGATGGTGGGTGAGGCGAAGGCGGGCGACGCGAAGGTAGGCGATACAGATGGAGGGTAATGCAGAGGTGTGCAGAGGCGGACGACGCGGAGGCGAAGGAGGGAGGATGCGGGCAGCGCGCAGGTGGGCGACGTGCAGGCGCAGTGGCGCAGGTGAGCAACGCGCAGGAGGTGGGATACGCACAGGCGAACGACGCGCGCGAAGGAAGGCGACGCGAATGAGAGGGTCGAGGGCGGGGCAGCGTGGATGGGTGAAGCAGGAGGGAGTGCAGGAGGGACTCACCATAACAAGGGCCGCGGTACATCGCCGCGGCCTCCATACCCGAATTTCCATACTGAGGACTTCCGGATGGAAGTCCTCGTACAATGTGGATGCGGCCGGTGAACCGTGAAGGACGGCATCAAGGTCGAGGTCGAGGTCGGAGGCGGAGGGGAGTTGAACAGTCAGGTGACATTGAGCTAACCATTAAATTGTTAATAGTTGTGGTGTTATAAGTCGTAGCTTGTGTAAGTAACTTGTAGTTATCAAGCACCCCGCTTGATCGGACTCGACGTCAGATCTGAGATCTGAGACTCGACTCGAGTTTTGCCTGCAATATGGGTGTTTGGTCGACTTTGTCCAATCGTCCTCCTGACAATCTTAAAACATTCTGTGCATCGCGGCACATATAAAATGCAGTCCTATCATCCTCCTGTTGCTCTGTTCCACTACAAAGCATGAATATTTGTTGTGCGGCCAGCGCCAATTGAAAAAGGCGGCTCATGGATGGCTTGGGCGGCTTGGCCTCGGCTTTGTAATAACAGCCGAAATCGCAGCCGTGGCTCGAGTTTTGGCTTTCTCGGAGCCGTCCTGAGCCGAGCCAAGCCGAGCCAAGCCGAGCCATCGCAACACTACTCTCCAGGATCGCGCACGGAAGGATTTGCGGGGATAGCCCGGGGAGGCAGTCCACCTCCGGGATCGTTTCAAGGAGGCGGAGCGTTCCGATCTACACGGCGCTGCTGACTAAGCATCAAATTTGAATAGCCAAAGTCAGTCGGACACGCGCATAACGGCATCATCAGACAGACAAAAGACGCGACGTGCACAGGCTTGTTTTCAAAGGACAAAATGCCGTCGTGAGAAGAAGCTGTAGATCATAGCATTGATTTCAGCCTCAGAGGCCCCAGACGCAGCTCTTGCAATGACGTCACACCCTACGAGCCGCTTGGACAGAAGGGAAACGAGAGGCCGCGGGCTAGAACGAACTTCTCTCAAGGCAAAACCTTCGTGCGTAACTGTATATGAACTCAGAGCGACATCTTGGGACCAATCGCCGATGGTCTGGCCCTGTCCGGGAACTCCCAGGGACTATAACCGCCCGGAAGCGTGCGGTCTTGCAGCGTTCGAACGCCTCCGGAGCCTTGTGCAGCGGGAAACGCTCCACAAAACACTTGATTCCCTTGGCGCGAGCGAGCGCGAAGCAATCCTCCGTGTCCTTGGGCGAGCCCACCGCCCAGCCACGCACACTGAGACGCTTGACGAGAAGGGCCACTGTACGTGAGCAGAGGTGAGTACGTGCGTGCCGCGAGGAGCAAAGGGACGCTGGCTCACGGGGAGGAATGGGCATCGGGGCGGTCTCGGCAGCGAGGACGAGCAAAGTGCCGTCTACGGCAGAGCGCCTACGAGCGACGCGGTGGCGACGACGTCGGGGGAGGTGACCATGATCACTTGGCGCCGCCACGCTCGACGAGGGACGCCACCGGGTCGTGTCCTGCGTGCGCTTCCGGGAGGACCTGGTCGGCGAGATCGCCGTCGGTGCGCGTGCGGATGAAGTCGTCCGCTCCGAGTGTGCGGGCGGCATGTTCCTTGACGCCATCGGTCGAGAGAGCCACCGTGCGGAAGCCGAGCGCGGCCGAATCTGGATGGCGAGGTGGCCGATGCCTCTGTGCCAAAGTAGGGAACCCTCCTGTAGTTAGTGGACGAGAGAGACTCACCCGATCCCCTGCACAGCAACAATGTCTGGCGAGATAACGTTCATATGGCGCAGTGAGTCTATCAGCGGCGTGTGAGCTCGGCATCCCCCAGCGAACATCGAACACAAACGCACTGAACGCCGTCACGCCAGCGCACAACATCGGCGCCGCCTCAGCCGGGTCCATGTCCTCCGGGACCGCGACGACCGCCTCGGACCGCAGGGTCACGTACTCGGCGTACCCCCGTCCCGCGTCATCCCAGTACACAGCTGGTGCTCGCAGGTGACGAAGTCGCCCGCGCGGCACCGCGCGCACACGCCGCAATGCCCCCCGTGCCAGCCCGCACCGACGCGCTGGCCGACGCGCCAGAGGCGCTCCTGGCACGAGATCGCGACGACGTCCCCGACATCTCGTGCCCGGGGATGCGCGGGAACGTGGTCGGCATGATTGCTTCGCGCAGATCTCGTCTCTGGCAGCGGCAGCGGCGGAGGCGAGTGAGAAGTCAGGCAAATTGGACCGCAGGCGAGCGCACTCACGTCGCACAGACGCCGCACGCGAGCACTTGACGACGACTCGCCGGCGCGGGGCCACTTCCACGGGATGGTGATCCTCTGCAACTGTCCGCCGGGTTCGAGGACGGCGTAGGCGGTGTATGAGCAGGGTGGTTGTGGAAGGCGGGCGACATCTTCCAGAACGACCGACTGGAGGAACAAGAGGGAATGGGGGATAGGTGTTCGGGCTGTGCGTCCCGTCCACTTATACTTGCACGTTATCCTGCCGAGCGTATGGAATGCCCCAACATATGACAAGTGGAAGGTGACCTGTTGGACATACGGGGTAAGTCGGAACCACTGTGGCAAGGATAGAGACGTACCGCGGTTCCGAGGACAGTTTTCAATGGCTGAACGGAGCGTTCTCATGACTAGATGTCACATATCGTGAAGCCGCGCGTCTTGCGTATATCGTGCGGAGTCGTAAATGTCTAAATTCGGTCACCTACGTTCCACTTGGCAGCGAGCAGCGGCAAGACGCTCGCATCGTGCACAGAAGCGGGTAGTGAGGACAGTGACCATGTGCTCGCTTGGAGTATGATGGGACGTCGGAAACAACGCTGTACGAGCGCGCAATAGGAGGACGGCTGTCTGATAGTGCCAATCCCTGGCGTTGAATGAAAACATGCTGAGTGCCGGCTCAAGAGAGCAGACAGCGCATGTCCGTAAGCCTGCTGGGGTGGACAGGGTCCGCGCTCATAGTACGGCCAGAACTTGATGATCCGAGTGGAGCTACGGTTTGTTGCCGCAGCGAGAATTGTTTCCGCGCCGCCGCCATATGTTGGATTGCAAGTTGCAAAGGGCGAATGCTATCTTTCGGCGCTTGCGTTCGATAACGCGGTCTGTGGATGCGTGCACCGTGACGGTCGACTGAGAAACCGAGAGGAGACAGGAGCACCGTCGCTAGTCACCACTAACCTGGTAGCTGAACGAGGGCGATGGAGGACGAAGGAGGGAGCAGGTCCGAAACGAAGAAGGAGAGATTGCACCCGAGCAGGGGGAGGCGGTCGCGATGACAGTCGACGCACCGACGCGATTTGCGTTCCCTCTTCGCCCGCGGCCTCCGAGTTCGCCTTCGGGCGCGAATTTGCTCGGATCCGCCGGGCGTCGGCTGCGGGAATTGGATCTCAGAAGAAAACATGGAAAAGACACACCTCTAGCACTTCAGGGTGCACCAATGCCCATGCAATCGTGCGAAGATGCCCGCATTGATGGATGCAATCTGCTGTAATGGAACATAAGGGCAGGTCTCAGAGCAGACGTCATCGAACTACCAATACTCACCCATATATCAATACAGAGTACTCCAAAGACATTGACAATGTGTGCTCACCACGTGATCGTCCAATCGCTTCACCACCGTGTCTACGTCTACATCCACCTCCCGTGCATCCTGCGCAACCCATCTCTACGCCCACTTCCGCATCACCTTCTCCGCCATCGCCCACGAGCTCCCCCTCACGCCCCAGCTCTCCCCCTCGCCCGTCCCCCACGTCCCTCGCTCCACGCCCGCCCGAGCTCGATGTTCTTCGCGAGCACCGCCGCCGCGTCGTACGCCGCGCCCGCCTCCTTCACCTCCGCCAGGTACCCGACGAACGCCTCCCAGCGCACAGCGTAGTACGTGCCCACGAGTCCCGCCCACGCCTTCGACGCGTAGTCGTCGATCTCCCCGTCCGGGCCCCACAGCGTGATCTGGTTCCGCGCGTTGTACTCGAGGTACGCCGCGTACGCCGCGTCCCGCCCCGCCCACGCGCGCGCGTCCGCGATCCACGTGCTCAGCAGGAAGTTCTCGTCCGTGTACAGCAGCGCGTCGAGGTCCGCGAGGAGGTCGAGCAGCGTCGCGCCCGCCGCGCGCACCGCGCCCGCGTCCGCGCCGCTCGAGCCGAACGCGCCGACCAGCACGTTGTAGTGGTCCACGAACCGGTTCGCGAGCAGCTGGCGCGCGACGTCGACGACGTCCCGCTGGAACTCCGGGACCGCCGCGAGGCGCGGGTGCGCGGCACGGGCGGCGAGGAGGCCCGCCAGCGCGGGCACGATCGTCGCGTTCGTGTCGTACGGGATCGCGGTCGGGTGGTGCCCGCCGCGGCCGGTCAGGCCGGTGAGCGCGGGCGCGAGCTCGAAGATGCTCTTGACCGTCGCCTGCGAGCTCGGGTCCGCGTTGTTGTACACCGTCGCGGCGAGCGTGCGCCACGCGTCGCGCGCGGCGGCGGGGACCGCGCCGGGGCCGTAGCGGCGCGCGACCCACGCGTCGACGTACGCCGCGGGGTCGAGCGGGGCCGCGGACCACGCCTGGTCGAGGAGGATGTCGTACACGAGCTCGTTGCCCTCCTGGCCCTCCATCGTGAGCCCGATGCCGGCCATGCTGCTGCCGTTGGAGGCCAGAGCTGCGATCGGGCCCGTGGTGAGCGCGGAGAGGTTTCCCTCGAGGCCCATGTTGCCGCCGTAGTCGTGGAGCTCGCACCAGACCCACTGCTTGCCGAAGTAGGACGACGTACGTTCCCACTGCGGCTGCGCTTCGGAGTAGAGGTCGAGGATGATCATGCTCTCCTTTCCGGGGACGCCGGAGAGGTAGGCTTCGATGCGGTCCGTGGTCCAGAACGAAGAGGAGGAAAAGAAGAGCCACCCTTGCATGAGCCACACCGCCTCGGGATCCGCGGCCTGAAGGGAGGCGAACGTGTTTGCAGTCACGTTCCGGAGGTACTCCAGATCGCCGCTGAAGGGGTTGATCTCGTTGTACTGGTCCAGGGTGTAGATGTGCGAGATGTCGCCGTACGCGTCGCGTTGCTTGGAAATGAAGGTTTTCTGCATGCTCGCGAAGAGGTCGTCGAAGGGCTCGAGGAACGAGTCGTTCGTGAGGGATGACGGGAAGCCGGACCACTGGTCGCCGATGATAATGGATGCGTTCGGGTAGAGGTCTGCGAGCGCGCGGGGCACGAACCCGGTGAACGACGGCAGGACAGGCGTCATGCCGAGCTCGACCATGCGCGCGACAAGCTTCTTCTGGAGAGCGAACTGATCCTCGATCCACTGGGTGGGGAGGTCCCCACCCCAGCTGCCCTGGAGGTTGCCGAACCTGTTCCACGCCTGGAAGGCGGGCCCGGAGAGGAACGTCGCAATGTTCGCGTCAGTGAGTCCAACGTCGCGGAAGGTTTCTGCGAGGATGTACTCGTAGCCGACCCAGGCGAGCGGGATGTTCACGCCACGGAGAGCGAGCCAGTCCAGCTCGAGCTCCCATTGTTCGAAGTCCCAGAACGCCGTCGTGTAGCTGAACGTGACTGTGTTGAAGTGGTACCTGGGAGAAAGTCAGTGCCCCGACAGTATCACGCAGCCGAGCAGACCGACCGATAGGGCACGATAGACTGTCCCTTGATAGGCTTTCCGACCTTCGGCAGCACGAGCGGGAGGTTGTCGAGACGTGAGCCCGTCCACCAGATATCTGTGCCTCCAACCTGGGTGAGGTAGCTGAGAAGGGGTGAGTACGGCACGTTTCGTGAGATTGAAGCGCGACATACGTGTAGAGGCCGCGCGCGCAGCCAGACACAGACGTGCATTCTACTTTGACGCCGCCATGGGACGCGTCGGACACGACGAACGTGTCGCCCTCGCCGTCGGTGAGGTGGAAGGTGAACGCGTGAGCGTGAAGCGGCAGGCGCCTCTTGGCCAGTGCATAGAGGCCGTCCACGCTAGGTTCCGCGCTTGCACCGACGGCCGAGAGCAGGAGGCCAACGAGGGATGCGGCGACGACACCGCGGAGGCCTACCATGACGGTCACAAAGCAACCCATCTGCGCAGATAAACTACTTATGATGGCGAGCCAGCAGGCGCTGAATCAACACTTCGGGCGCGGTTTAAGCGAGGTCAGGCTGCTTGTCTCGGCCACCTGTACCTCACAAGATCAGAGTCAATTGATCTGTGATCACCCCCCCGGGGTGATTCCACTTTCGGTAACTGCAAACGTCTCTAAGCCTGCGAACTGTAGTGCCTCTACGGATATCGACGAAGATACCTTGTAGGGAAACGTTAGAACGCAGGCACATGCCCAAGTCCCCGCCCCCTTCCCCGACGTCCCCGAGGGCTCGGCCCAGCCGTCCTCCGCGCTTCCCCGGCACGCGTGAGCAGATTCCCGCGCCGCGCCGCCGCCCGCCCTTGATGGCCCCGGTATATCCGGACGCTGCGCGCCACCGGGTCTCCGCCGGCGCCTCGCCCCTCCGCCACCCGTGCTCGCCGCCCCCAACAGCGAGCTCGCTGTTCCTGCACCCTGCCTGCCTCTCCCCTCCGTTTCCCTCCGTTTTTTTTGGTACCTGCTTGTATTTTAAATGCGCACCTAATGATACACAATGCAATAGCTACAGTTGGCTGGGTGTGCCTGCACTGAGCCCTTAAATCCCCCAAAATGCGTGCAACATAGGAACATATAGAAGCAGTCAATCGATGGGATAAGTTCTGCATAAGTTAGCTGTATATGAGAGCCTCTGTAATCTGCACTTGCAGGTGAATAGCTGAAGGGGTGAAGGCATGATGTCATATGTTATTTCAGAATGACATACTCCACAGTGATATGGCATACACATTTATCGTCTTATGTACACCTAGAATAGTTCCTAGAGGACATTCAGAGTGTATTGCAAAAGACAGCAAGTCAAAGTACGATGTTCTAATGAAGATATGACATATACTCAAAAGGGGGAGTTGGCTTGAAAATGCGGTCTTCATATGTTTTTGTGCAGACCTCCGATCACTGTACATCTTGTTGCATCATGTTTACATGTATGTGCAGAGCTCAGATCGTTGTTTTGGTGCTTATCGGTGAAGGACTGAATACAGGCCATGGTATGTCATTTTTCTATGACATAACGTATAGTGAGATAGCATGTGCTCCGATTGTTATTCTGAAAAGCGGAATAGAACAGGGTACTCTGCTGCTCAACGATGCAGAAGAAATCTCGAGAAAAGGTTCAGGAGTGGCTGAGATATGGCATATGGGTCTAGAAGGGCAAGTTGTCCAGAGGACGCCCTTGAACCACCTTCAACACTGTGCACCCTTCAAGCTCATCTGCCATATCTCAGCCACTCCTGAACCTTTTCTCGAGATTTCTTCTGCATCGTTGAGCAGCAGAGTACCCTGTTCTATTCCGCTTTTCAGAATAACAATCGGAGCACATGCTATCTCACTATACGTTATGTCATAGAAAAATGACATACCATGGCCTGTATTCAGTCCTTCACCGATAAGCACCAAAACAACGATCTGAGCTCTGCACATACATGTAAACATGATGCAACAAGATGTACAGTGATCGGAGGTCTGCACAAAAACATATGAAGACCGCATTTTCAAGCCAACTCCCCCTTTTGAGTATATGTCATATCTTCATTAGAACATCGTACTTTGACTTGCTGTCTTTTGCAATACACTCTGAATGTCCTCTAGGAACTATTCTAGGTGTACATAAGACGATAAATGTGTATGCCATATCACTGTGGAGTATGTCATTCTGAAATAACATATGACATCATGCCTTCACCCCTTCAGCTATTCACCTGCAAGTGCAGATTACAGAGGCTCTCATATACAGCTAACTTATGCAGAACTTATCCCATCGATTGACTGCTTCTATATGTTCCTATGTTGCACGCATTTTGGGGGATTTAAGGGCTCAGTGCAGGCACACCCAGCCAACTGTAGCTATTGCATTGTGTATCATTAGGTGCGCATTTAAAATACAAGCAGGTACCAAAAAAAACGGAGGGAAACGGAGGGGAGAGGCAGGCAGGGTGCAGGAACAGCGAGCTCGCTGTTGGGGGCGGCGAGCACGGGTGGCGGAGGGGCGAGGCGCCGGCGGAGACCCGGTGGCGCGCAGCGTCCGGATATACCGGGGCCATCAAGGGCGGGCGGCGGCGCGGCGCGGGAATCTGCTCACGCGTGCCGGGGAAGCGCGGAGGACGGCTGGGCCGAGCCCTCGGGGACGTCGGGGAAGGGGGCGGGGACTTGGGCATGTGCCTGCGTTCTAACGTTTCCCTACAAGGTATCTTCGTCGATATCCGTAGAGGCACTACAGTAGGCTCGATCATCCAGCCGTTCTCGTCGTGACCTCCTCTAACGGCTGGTCAAACTCGTAGGGGAGCCTCGCAGGAGACCCATAAAAGGCAATCACGTGATGGGGATGCCCTCCCTTCGCTCCACTCCCCCGCCCAAACGGGCTTGTTGGGGTACGCCGCCCTCCCCAAGCCCTGTGCGCGAGCTCGCGCGCGAGCCCCCGCGGTGCGCGCGCGCGGCCGGTCGCGCATAGGCGTCTCGCGGGCCCGTTGTGAACTTGTATCTGCCGCTCCTGCACATGCGAATCTGCGATGCTCAACTTGCTCTCCGGGTGACGGGTCCAGGAGATGTGGCAATCAAATAATGAAACAGCTTAAAGTACAGTAGCTTCTCTGTTAAAATTCAATGTACAATGATCTAGGTACTGTGCGGACAGCCGTGGAATGCGCCGACAGCGGCACGGGCATCCGAAGTGGGTGTGCGAGGTCGACCCTTGTAAACCAGAAACGTTGGGCAGACTCATGGGTGAGGAGCAGTGTTCCCTGGCAGCTCCCGAGATTTCAGAGAGCAGAGAGCTTCCAGACCTGGCTGGAGAGTGGGGTATTGTAAACGCGACACAGGAGAGAGAGTCGAGCATCGCGGGCGACAGACCCGAGACGCCTATGCGCGACCGGCCGCGCGCGCGCACCGCGGGGGCTCGCGCGCGAGCTCGCGCACAGGAGGGCGGCGTACCCCAACAAGCCCGTTTGGGCGGGGGAGTGGAGCGAAGGGAGGGCATCCCCATCACGTGATTGCCTTTTATGGGTCTCCTGCGAGGCTCCCCTACGAGTTTGACCAGCCGTTAGAGGAGGTTACGACGATGACGGCTGGATGATCGAGCCTAGCACTACAGTTCGCAGGCTTAGAGACGTTTGCAGTTACCGAAAGTGGAATCACCCCGGGGGGGTGATCACAGATCAATTGACTCTGATCTTGTGAGGTACAGGTGGTCTCGGCCGGGTCGGGTGTCATCGCCAGCGCCCAGATGGGACGAACGTTCATGAACGTTTGAACGCCAGTCTCGTCCGCTGACGTTGACGCATGTGTACAGAGCTGCAGCATACACCTCTGACTTCCATTAACAGTACAAAAGACAATCTGGTCTAGATTACCACTTCTTCCGACAACGTTCCTCATCTCGGCCTCATACGGGACCGTACTCCTTGATCACGCTGACGGGGTCCTTGTAAGACGCGATCGCTGTGAAGGGCATATCACCAAGACTAGAGCACGACGTTAGGACCACGTTGCAGGAGAGAACGAATATGAGGCTGACCCAAACGCCTCGGGTCCGCCCGCGAAGAGACCCTCCTTCGTGGTCCAGAGCGGGTGGCCTGCAAGTGCCATGACGGTGACGCGCAAACCGTACCGGTACTCGGGAGTACCCAGCGCCGCGCCGTTCTGCGAATCGAGCACGGTGATGAGATCCGGCACGGTCGTGTAGATCTGCACCGCACACCCGGTAAGTACGCTTCCCCACCAAGAGGAACACGTGGTGGACGTACCTTCTTCTCCCCCGACGGCGACTTGATATAAGCGTAGATGTTCTCGTTCTGGAAGGGGATGACAAGCCTATCCTCAGGGCCCGCGGGGATGCTCGCTTTCGGCGCATTCCCCTCCTCTTCCTCGTCCTCCAGAAGGGGCGCGATGGTCACCTCTCCCCACGTGAAACCCTTGCGAACCTCGCGCTGCACGTCGACGACCTTTCCTATGAACAAGCACGCGCCGTTCTGGAGCTCGAGGATGGCGCGGGGGATGCCTTGGAGGTCGTTGTTGCGCCGGCAGCGTGCGACCGCGCGACCGATGCGCCACGCCTGAGAGACGCTGTGTGGGACGCCGTACGCATGGAGAGTCTTGCGGGGGAGAGGCGCGCCGGCAACACCCGACTTCGAGCCCATCTCCGTCGTCGCTGCGCGCAGTATGGTCTCGACCTCAAACATGTTCCGGGCCGATGGCAAGACCTAGTTGCGAGCAGATGTGAGCAAGCTTATCGCCTGTGTCGAGCAAGGAGACACTTGCAATGGTGCTTCCGATGCCGTCAGATATAGCACACGGCCAAAGGCTGTTGGGAAGCCCGTAGACACCCGGCAACCTGGATTCGATGACGGCAAGTAAGACCCCACATGTTCCAGCCGCGCAGAGCATATGACACTCACTTCTGGTACATCTGCACCGGAGAAACATATACAGTCAGACTGAGAAGCACCGAAAAGGTGATTGACGACACATACCCTGGGATACGCGCGACCCATAAGATCACAGTCAAGAACAAACTTGCCCGTCTCGGCGGCAACGAGGAAGGGCTGAACGCCGTTCCCACCCCCGATCTCATTGGAGATGAAGCCCATGTAATCTGGCACTCCCATGAACTTCACGAGCGCGCGAGCGGCGCCGGGAATCTCGTCGCCTCCCTGGATCCGCTCCAGCTAGAATAGACGTGAGCTCGTGAGGTGAAAGCCCCTTGAAGATGCTTACAGAAACGGAAGGGGACCCCTGTGAAAACCCCTGAGTAAAAATCCAAGCAAACTTGAAGGAAACTGCTGACCATAAAGCCGCAGCGAATAAACAGCTCGTCTTCCTGAACATCCTCAGGGTCGACGACGATGAGCTGCTTGCCGTCGCGAAGGGCCTGTCTGGCCATCAAAAAAGGTGGGTAAGACGAGCCCCCTCCACCCGTTCCAAGGATGGCACAACCCTCCGCGATCCACTCTACTCCAGCAGTCAGCATACCGGCTCTCAACATTCAAGAATGGGACTGACCCAAATCGATCTCCGAGAGAGCCCACTGCCTGTTCGGCAAGATGACAGGCTTGTAGTTGTCGATATCGACAACCTCAGCTCCCAACCCACTCCCTTCCGCCGCTTCCGCTTCGTTGGTCAATGCCTTCTCGGCTTCGACGACTTCTGGCTCATCGACCAGTGCTTCATTCTCGGCGTCGACAGAGGCAACCGCTTGAGGGGCGAGATCGCCGGCGGCCTTGACCATGATTCGCGTCGCTTGGTTGACAACGTACTGGACCGGGATGTTCGCAAGCTCCACGATGCGCGTCGAGGCGGGGTCCGCGCCCGCTGCAACGGCCTTCTGGATGGCCCGAGCTTTGATCCCCTCGATCACAGTGTGGATGTCACGACCGGCGAGAATCTCAATGGTGTCAACCTCGCCAGCAACTGCGACGGTGATCAGGGGCTGTTGGATTCTTTCTGGGCAACGAGCTCACGCACCTTTCGCCATAGCGGCACCGACGGCGTTAGCGACGCCGAAGAAGGGAGGTCGGATGATCTGGCTGACGCCAGCGAGTTCGTCAGGGGAGATGATACTGCCACCTCCGACGAGGAGGACCGTGATGTCTTCGGGAGAGGTCTTCATCCTGCGGTACCAATTCAGCGCATGTACTCGTCCGAACCGAAAATAGACGCACTTGTCAATAATACCCTCAAGGAGCTTCTTGATACGCTGCATACCCCGCTCGATGGTGTCCGCGCCGACATCGCCTACGAGAGACTTGTCCCCCAGTTCCGCGCGTCCGCTAGCCACGATGAGATCGGTAGTGGTGAGCACCTTGCCTCCAAACACCCGAGCGTCGCGGGTGAGGTTATATCCGACCGACTCGGGGCCTACAGAGACCTTCCCGTCCTCCGCGGCGTGAACGACCGAGCCGCCGCCCAGTGCTATCGACTGCACGTCCGCCATCGCGAAGTTCGTCCGCACCCCGCCCACCTCGATGTAAGAGGCTGCTTGGCGCGGGAACCCGGAAGGGAGCAACACGCCGACGTCGGAGGTCGTCCCACCGACGTCAACGACGATGGTCGACTTGCCCTTCTCGACTTCCGATGAGCCGCGTGTGCGGTCGTCGAGGCCGGCAAGAAAGGCAGCGCCGCGCATGGAGTTAGTGGGCCCCGATGCGAATGTGCGGATGGGGAGGCGGGCGGCGGAAGCGGCGGTGGTGAGGGTGCCGTCGTTTTGTGTGAGGAAGAGGGGACAAGTGAGTTCGAGGGTGCGCATCGCATTCTGGAAGCCGCGGATGGTGCGTTGAGCGAATGTGAGGATGGAGGCGTTGAGGATGGAAGCGTTCTCGCGCTCGAGCAGGCCGACTTGGCCGACTTCTTTGGAGCAGACAACGTTCACCGAGGGACCGAGTTCGCGGACAATGATGTCGCGCACGCGCCCTTCGTGTTTGTCTTCGTTGTCGAGGGTAGAGTATATGCCGGTCAAAACGACCTGGGCACCAGGACATGGGTGTCACGGAAAAGAGATAGAATGCATCTCAACTCACATTCTTGAGACCTTTTTGCTTGATGATAGCGCATTGCTCAACCACCTGTGCTTCTTGGGGAGCGCGGATCTCCTTGCCGTCAACTGTAAACCCTGTCAACGCATAACAGATGACAGGAACAGGTTATATGCGCACTTTCGAAGCCACCATCAATATATCCAACGTGCCCTTCTGTGAGAACCCGCAGAGGCTTCGGGAAGTCGATGAATGGAGGGCATTGACGCGTGTAGGGACCGCAGAGACGGATGACGGCGACCTTGGAGAGCCGGCGAGCATCGGCCTCAAGAACGGCGTTGATGAATGCAGTTGTGCCGATGCTGACGGAGGCGACCTCCGAGGGAGAGACGGAGGCTAGCTTGAGAACCTCGCGGACGGCGTTTTCGATGCCCTTGGAGACGTCGGAGGTGGTGGGAGCCTTGTAATGCGAGAGAACGCCTCGGCCTGGTTCATGGAGCCGGGTGACATCGATAAGGACGCCGTCCGTGTTGGTTCCTGCAGTTCATGCTCGGGTGAGTGCTCCGGTATCGGGGATAGGAAAGGTTGCGTACCCCCGACATCTACGCCAATGCGGAGCATGATTCGAATGGGAACGGCGCGTGAGAGGGGGGTGAGGAGGACTCGATCCGGAGCGTGGCATTTCCACGAACACTTAAACTGAGAGAGAATGGTTGAGGCAGAGGTGGAGGCTTATCGTCATCGGTGGAAGAAAGATATTGCCCTGTTGACTGATACCGACGTCGGCGGGCGGCCAGGGGTGGCGAAGGGCCAAGGAGAACAACACTAAAGACGGGCGATAACCTCATATGGAGACCGAGCGGGCAATCGCAAAGGAAAACTTGAGGTACAGATGGTATGTACTACGCGAGAGGAGGCTCGGCCTCGACCGAATGCAGGTACGCGCCAGTGCAAGCGCGCAATGCATCACGAAAATGGCGGTGAGAGGATCATAAGCGGAGCATGCGAGATCGAAATAAGTCTGCGAGATCATCAGTTGTCTGCCCGGCCTTCTTGTGACGAATAACGACCAAATATCATCGAGCATGAGCAAGTATGATCAGTGGTCAGTGGGAGAGGGATCTCGGATGGTCTTATTGCAAGGCTGGTTTGATCCCGCCAGGTCTACTTCACGGGGGTCCCGGGCCGTCTATGAGCTGACAGGCAGGGCAGTATGGTCGAGCATGGTCAGACTTCGCGGAGCTTCTGGTCATGCTCGGTCGAACGGCCACAGCCATTTGGTCGACACTGATCGGACCGAGCACACGGTATGGACAGCTTGAGCATACATATGGAGCCATTCAAACGACATAAATCGGAGAGACAGAATTATTATTGTACCATTAACTAGAGTGTATATTACAATGACGTCTGACGACACAACATACATCACAACGACAACACTGAACAGAGACGCACGAATACCTGCGGCATATGATAAGATCCACCATGACGACCAGCTACCGGAGATATGCAATGAGATGGGAGTGGAGGACGTGCTGTACAGGATGCCGTGCGCGGAGTCGATGAAGAGCAGCTAATAGTCGTCGCCTGCAGCGCGACGTTGAGGTTGCCCTTGGAGAGCGAGTAGTCCGCCGCATCGACAGCAATGGGGGTGGGGGAAAGTGGTCGGCACATATCGCATGAGACGGAAGAGAGAGATGGACGCACCCGTCTTCGCTCATCCAGGACATCTCGATTTCGAACGTCAGGACGGAGTCGACCAGGCCCTTCACGCGCAAGATCGGGTTCGTTGCGCCGTTCACACGCCGCGTCCCCCGTGGGCCTGCACATTGTTGCATGGACGTTAGACGAGGAAAGGGGCAATAAAGTGCTGTACATACCGTGAGCTTGCGGGGTCCTGTCGTAATTCGCCTCGGGTCAAATACAGAAGGAATTCGTACACACCCACTGTTACCCGACAGGGGCTTCTGGAGAATCTGTGAGTGTCGGAAATTTTGTGCTAGAAGGAAATGCATACATGCGGGTGTAAATTGAGTGCGCATATAGCAGGCAGATACTTACAGAGCATCAGCAGCAACAGGTCGGAGTCAATATGACGATAACGGGCGACTCCTGCTTGATTTTGGGCTTAGACCGCGTGACCTGCGGTCGAGGGAGTGGATATATGCGCATAAAATGATGCATTATCACGTACCAAGGCTTCAGAAGTGCTCTGTTTAGCATTGGCGGGGTGTCGGGTCCCTGGAAGCATCCAACGGGGAGCCTGATCATAGTGAGCGAGTAGACTCGGCAGGGCAAGTCACGACGATACGGGCTGGGCTATACAGCGAGCTGTGTTGGAGCTGATCACGCGAGTGTGGGAGATGGTGGTACTGGTGGAAGGGAGAGGAAGACATGTGCATGAGGAAGTTTGCGCTTTGGTGTTTTTGAAACGCCCAGGGCCACGGTCACGTGGGTTAGACGTGCGTTGTGCCAAAGACCCACGCAGCCATATGACCTCATCCAAAATCCACCTTGACCTCGTACCACCACCATCTCCTCCAGCGTCTACCACCAATCCCCACCCTACCCTACCCCCGTACGATGTCGCCCTACCCCAAGAAAGGTAAGGGCAAAAAGAAAGCCACCACCCCGGTCGACGAATACACGACCTGGGAGGACGAAGACGGTGAGCTCTGTGGCGCCACCTCCACCGACATCGCTGCCGCGCTCGTCGAAGAGCGGCAGCTCCCCAACCTCCTCCGCTACCTGGCTCGCACCATCCTCCGGGTTGGTGGGTTCACAGGGCCCTACGTCGACGCGGCCGCGGCCGACTACGACTCCCGCCTCGCCTCATTCGGGTCCAAGTACTCGAACGGGGCCTTCAACGCCATCACCACGACGTACGGCACGCTGTGCGAAGTGGTCGGTGAGGCCATCCGCGAGGCCAACGTCCACCACCGCGAGCTCACCCCTGCGGCGACCGCCCCCACCCCCACACCTACTGCCAACGTGGCTGACGCCATGGACACCACCCCGGCCGACGCACCCTCCCCCACACCCCTCCCCGCCCCCCTCCTCCAGGCGGCGCCTCCGGCCTCCCCCCGCCTGCCCCCGTCCTCGAGGCTGCCCCCGTGGTCGCCCCCGTGCCCCCCGCTCCCACGCCTGCTGCGCCCACCGGCGTCGCGGCCCTCCCAGCCAGGCCCTTTGGGGCCCCGACCCAGCCTGCCCCCGGCCCCGCGGCCACGGCCAGCGTCCCTGAGCCCACATGGGCGACGGTTGCACGCGCCGGCGCCAAGAGGAAGGGGAAGGGGGTAACCGGCACGGCCCGCAAGGGTTTCGTCGCGTGCCCCGTGGCAGCCGCCGCTCCCACGGCTCCTGTCCCGCCCCCCGCCACTGCTCCCGTCGCCCCGGCTAAGGCCGCGCCGACGGCACTTCAAAACACGCTGGCCGCGCTTCGCCGCCGCCGCCCGGCCGGGTCCGCCCGGCTGGTCTACCTCCACGCCGCCCACGACCTCACCCATGCCCCCGTGTCGTCGAGCGACGCCAAGTGCCTCGACGTACTCCGCCGGATGGTCGATTTCAAGATCGACCGACTCTCCTCCAACCCCGCGCGCACGCGGTGGACGATCGTACCCGCGGCCGCCCCCGTGACGCCCCCGTGTCCTGGGAGGCCCAGGCCACCGCCCTCGCCGACCAGCTCGGTCGTCTCCTCAGCGCGCCAACACCCTTGCGCGCGTCAAGGTACGTCAACCGGGCCTCGGTCCTCTACCACCACGTCGAGTGCTCCGCACTCGACGACGCCGGCGCTCCCGTCGCCCTCTTGCCCTTCGACGTCCTCCGGGACGCAGTCCATCGCTCCGGCGACACCGCGTGGTCCGACGGCCGCGCGACTCTCCCCGACACCATCACCTCCGTCCGCTGGGGCCCCCACGCCATGGACGCCACCACCGCTACCCTCTTCGTCGACGTCGTCGACGACGAGGACTTCAAGACGCTGCGCGCCCTCAACGGGTCGCGGCTTCTCTTCGACATCGGCCCGCGCGCGTGCATCCTCGCGCGTGTGCCCGACCGCCCCCTCCAGTGCTCGAACTGCCAGCAGTTCGGGCACGCGGCCGTCCGGTGCCGCGCGGCCCCCGCGTGCGGCTTCTGCGCCGGGTCGCACCACACCCACCACCACGAGGCGCTCGCAAAGCGCCCGGGTCCCACCGTCCACGTGGCGAAGTGCGTGGTTTGCGCAGGCGCGCATCCCGCCTACTCCCCCACCTGCCCCCGCCGTCGGCCGAAGAACGACGCGCGGGCACCCAAACCTCGCTCGCCCAAGGAGCGCGCCCCAACGGGCGCGTGACCTGGTCCCAAGCGCGAGCCCCCCCGGAACGCGAGATGCAGCCTCCGGCGCCTGATGAGGCCGGTTCTAGTATGAGTAGCCCGAGCGGGGTGAGTGTGGCGGCCAAGAAGCGCACGGACTTTTTCTCGGTGGACTTTAGTTTCGGGCAAACGCGCGCTACACTCAGGGGGTGCCAGGCGCCCTCGGCCTGATGACGTCGTAGTTCCGCAGCTGCCTTCGGGCGTGGTCCCGTGCCCACGCGGGCGTCAAACGAACGCGGGATACTACCTTAGCCGTGTAGTTACATGTGCACCCTTTGTGTCACACGGGGATAGGTTGAGAATAATAATAATAATAAAAGCCATATGACCTCATCCAGCATGTTCTTAATAGTTCTAGTGCTATCTATGAACATCTAGAGTGTTTATCCAGTGACAGGGACACAGACAGTGGAACAGGAAGAGTGTATGGGGGAAGTTTGCATATGAGGCCCGCATGGCCGCGCACATCAAGTGCACAACTCCGAACTACTTAATACAAAGCGACGAGACACAAGTTGTCTCATACAATGAAGCGGACGAGCTCATCGCCTGCCTTTTTCCCTGCAGGTGTTTGCTTTGCTTCCGCGGTCGGTGCACGGTCAACTGCAGATCTCCAAAAGGTCGCGCATCGTCATCTTTCAGTCTGTGTCAGGTCTTGCTCGGTCGGACGACTGCTGCCGGGCCGGACGTGTCATCAGACCATGGTGACAATTACACCCCTGCCGTCAGACCATGGTCGACCATAAGCCTGTCTGCGCGATCATTGTCTGTCCTCTCGACGGCATTAGACCTCAACGCGTCTCTCCGTCGAATGTATGATCATTTGTCGCTCTAAGGCAGTCTGCATGATCACGCCTGGTGCCGTTAGGTCACACTCTGATCTGCGTCCGTCCCCGTGACCGTGCGGGATCGTCCGACCGCAAGTTTCGTGATGTGTGGCCTGGCACTTGGAAGACTGGGTGTGCTGAGGATCCCACTGACAATATTGGACTCGGATAATGCCCTCCGAGTGTCCCACACTGAGTGCGTAACGCATTCCATCCGGGGTTGAACGTTGAGATCCCCTCGAGGCGGCGACCAGCGTACCCATCACAGGCGCTGAAGAAGCAAGACATTCCACCAAAAAAGAAAAGAAACGGTGGCGAACCCGACTGGCGCGGAGATCACCGTGTCGATTGATACTTATGACGATGTCCAACGGGCCGCATTCTCCGCGGGCAGAAATAGCAAACGGTGCATGGCAGACACGGCGCACAGCAGACAAACGCGGCTCTCGCGGTGGCGAACACGGAGGGCGGGGAACAGCGTCGACCGCCTGCCCGACAGCGCATGGGCACCGCGCCCAAGATGGGAACGACAGCAAGACTTCTGGGCCCCGCGCCAGCGCCCAGGACGTCGTCCTTAGACTGGCGCTAATGCCCCGCGCACTTATTCCCCCCGCGCTGCCCCCCTCATGAAGTCTGCCTCTCTCCCCGCCCTCCCTTCTGCTCGCTTCTCCCTACACCACCGCATTCGACCGCGCGCAGCGCGCTCATGTCTTCCTATTTCACGCACCGTGCAGACTGGTCAGTCCTCTCCTGCCCTCGCTTCTTCCACGCCATTTGCGCTGCGCGCCCTCCCACGGCGCAACTCCATGTGCGCACGTGGAATTCCTCGACGCCAAGCTCGCTGCCCTACTTCCGTTCTGCATCATCACAGACTTGCCCATACACCTTTGTCCCCCCGCAGTGCACTAGGGGGCCATGTGAGGGGACACGTACGTGGAGGGTACTAGAGGGTGTTGATTCAAGGCGTACACTGCGCCAAGCGGTATGTCTGCCACATGCAGTCTTGCGCGTCGCACCCTCTATCCTCCTCCATTCCCGAGATGCGCAAGCCGCGGCTCACCGTGGGCGGTCCGAGGAGAGGCAGGGTCCGCGCATATACGCCGCCGTACCAAGGGCGGGGCGTGAAACAGGTCCCATGCATGGTCGTCATTCACCTTAAACCTACTTACTCAATCATTCTATCCAGTGCACGGAAGCAAGAGGAGTTGCGCCAGAAGTTTGACTCTACTCCTGCGATCTATCGGACTGCCCTCTCCGCCGCCGACTCCTCCATCCTCGACCTCTCACTTGCCGAGCTTGTTTCCACCTGCGGGAGCGCGGACGGATTCACTCCTTTGGATGTCCTTGAAGCATACGGCAAGCGGGCTCTCGGAGCTCACAATGCTACCAACTGTCTTGCCGACATCTTTCTTGACGAAGCGGCAGAGAACGCGTCCATACCACCGGCCACTTCAGAACTACCTCTTCTCGGTGTCCCCGTCAGTATCAAGGAGTGTTTTGACGTTGCTGGACACGACACCACCGTGGGTTTCTCATCTCGTGTCGGTCACCCTGCCCTCCAATCCGCCCCTCTCCTCCGCCTTCTCCGCGATGCCGGCGCACTCGTTTATGTGAAGACCACCCTCCCCACTGCCTGTCTCTCATTCGAGACAAGCTCCGACCTCTTCGGACGCACTACCAATCCCTTCAACCCCGCATTCTCCCCCGGCGCGTCCACGGGCGGGGGCGCCGCTCTGTTAGCCTGGCAGGGCAGTCTCATCGAAGTCGGCACCGACCTTGGCGGCAGTTCACGCTACCCTGCCGCATTTTGCGGCCTTTACGCTGTCAAGGGCTCCGCAGGTCGTTTCCCAAACGATGGTTCCCTCGGATGCCTTCCAGGACTGGACGCCGTCCCAACGATCACTGCTCCGCTCGCCCGTTCACTCTCGGACCTGCGTGACTTCTGGGAACGCATAGTTCGCATGCGTCCGTGGGAGTATGACCATACCGTGCGTCGAATTAGTGGCGTTCATTGTGTCTGCGCCGCTCACGCTTCTAGCCCTTCTCCACTAGTGCGTGCCTCTGACATGGCGGCCTTCTGATTACGTGACCTCGGGCCAGAAATTGAAGTTCGGGCTGATTATGGACGATGGTAAGGTTTTCCAAACATTTAGCACGCTTCAAGGACTGATCACCTCCCCAGGTGTCATTCCACCCACACCGGCGAATGCGCGTGCACTCGCTGAGGTCGCCGACGCGCTCAGGAAGCAGGGTCACGAGGTCGTGTCATTGTACGCTTCTTCCTCCGCCGCCGCCGCATCTCGCCGCTCACCGTGCCACTGCATTCACTCGGCAGCCATCCCCCTAGTCCGCTTGAAGGGCTCAAGATCGGTTACCAGCTCATGTTCGCTGATGGAGGTCCGTGCCCCCGCCCGAGCCCGCTCCCTTCTCACGCGCACTCACGACGCCACAGGCGCCTCCGCGTTCATACCCTTGCGAACTGGGGAGTCCATCTCACCAGCCTTACGCACGGTCCGGACGATCCTCCGCTTGCCTCTGTGGCTCAAGCGTCTGCAAGCCTCCTTCCTGCGCTGGTGGTCGACCCCGAAAGGGCGCAACGACGCGTGGCGGACCTGCTCGCGTGCTTTCACCCCCGCTCGGCGCTGGAGGAGCACGGGCTCGTCTTGCAGCGCGACGCGTATCGTGCGCGGTGGCACGACGCGTGGCGGCGCGAGGGGCTCGACTTCGTGCTCACCCCGGTGCACGCGCTCCCCGCCATGCCGATCGAGCCGGAGGTGAGCGACAAGGCCACGCTAGTGTCGGCGAACTACTCCTTCCTGTACAACGTGGTGCGTGTCACGAGTTCGCGGTATGTGGGCGCCGGCGCGACTCCTGGCTGATGTTCGCATCCCGCTATGTAGCTCGACTACGCTGCGGGTGTACTACCAGTGGCCGGGTCGACAAGGCCCGGGATAGTTATACTGCAGACTTCAAGAAGAGCGACAAGTATCGCGGCTGAGCGATGTCGCCCGCCAGGTGCACGAGATCTATGACGCCGAGGCCATGGACGGTCTGCCGCTGTCAGTACAAGTCGTCGCCGGACGCTTCGAGGAGGAGAAGGCTCTGGCGGGCATGGAGGTCGTCGAGGCCGCGCTCCGGGAGTCTGGTAAACCCTTCGTTCCGCAGGTTCTGTAAATACCTCGTACGATATCTCCTCATTTCCATACCGAAATACCCCGACCGTGTACACATTTCTTGGGTCCAGAGTCGCTCTTGATTCACGTCTTATCGTACGCTAGTGTCTACTTATCGATACCCGTCGTGTAATCGCCTTGTACTTCTACATGAGGACCGTTCTGTATGTAATTCGGTGGCGTTCTTCACACACGTTCAGCACCAACAGTATCTGGACAGAGCATCAGCGCTTCAGCATCCTCCTCTCGCACGGGCACCAACAGTAGAAGCACGTACTTCTCGTTGTAGAGCCAGTCCAGCTCTTCCTCGCCTTCATCTCCGTACCACTTGATCGCGGACAGGTGATCCGTCCGCTCCTTCGTCGCGAACCCCATCTTCTCCGCGAGCCCGCGGAGGTTGTCCGGCATGGACCAGAACTCGATCTTCGTGCACCCGTGCTCCTCCGCCGCCCGCACAAGCTCCCCCACCATCTTCGGGAACGTCCGCTCGTCCGCCCGCAGCCGCGCGACGACGACCGTCTTCGGCTCCGTCCGGAGCTCGTACGTCCACGACACGAACCGCACCTCCTCCTCCCGCCCCTCGCCCGCCGCCGCCAGCACGTCCGCGAACGCCTGCCCCGCGGGCACGACCGCCGCGCCCCACAGCCGCAGGTTCATCGTCGGCCGCAGGCGCATGTCGAAGTCCATGAGGCGCGACATCACGAACGCGCCCACGCCCGCGTCGGGCAGGAACGCGAGCCGCACGCGCTGCGGCGCGGCCGCGGCCGCGCGCGCGACGTCTGCGCGCAGCCAGCGCGCGTCGTGCGCGTACAGCGCCTCGACGTCCGCCTTGCCCAGCCGCGCGAGCTCGACCTCCTCCGCCGCCGCCACATCCTCCAAGCGAGGCGTGCTCTCGGCCGAGAGGACGAAGAAGGTCTCGCGCGCGCCGAGCGTCGCCCAGCCCGCGCGCGGGGGGTCGGGGCGCGGCCCGCAGGCGTGGTAGAAGTCGCGGCCGAGGTCGCTGTAGAGGACGGAGAAGCGGCCGTTGGCGACGCCCGCGGCGCGGAGCACCTCGGGGTCCGGGGGCGCGCCCCACGCGGCGGGGAAGCTCGCGCGGTCGAGCGCGTCGGGCGCGGCGAGGACCCAGTGGAGGAGGCGCATCATGTGGCGCGCGTAGCCTTTGCGGCGGTTCGCGGGGGCCGTGAAGACGGACGCGACGCCGTACGCGGTCACGTCCTCTGCTGTTGAGGAGCTGCGGCGCGAGGCGGTCGCGGTGCGGCGGTACCTGCGGAGAGGTCAATGTGGAGCGAGTGCGGGTGGAGCGCTGGGTACTCAAGTACTCACGTCTCGCAGGAGGAGAGGAAGGTGAGGCTCGTGGGGTCGGTACGCCGCACGAGTACCCTGGGCAGTGAGTGTTGGTGTTAGTGTGTCGCAAAGATATATCGGATCGATTACCAGGTGATCATGTTTCCGTTCGCTGCGTGTGGGTCGCTATCCAGAACATCGTCACGGCGAAGGTACTCTTCCAAGGGCATACCGCGGCCCCACTGCTCGAAGTGTCTTCTGCGAGAGTCCAGGGTTTGCTGCCTCGTCGCAGGATATAGGGACAACTCGCAGAGCGGGAGAGCGGGTGTCGCATCGGCCATCTTGTGGGTCGAGACGTGCTAGGAGCAAGAGAAAGTGGCGAAGAGATATCTGGCCAAGAACCGGCCGTCGACATCTGGGGGGCCATCGCGTTGCAGCGATCCCGCGGGACGATGTCGGCCCGAAGCCCGTGTCGCCCAAGGTTAGCCAAGGTTCCACCGCAACTTGGCCAATTTCCAAACCCCTCCTTTCATCACTTGGCACTCAATCTCCTGGATCCGATTTATGGAACCATATGCGGGCTCAAGACTCAAATTTTCAAACGTTGGATCTGCCAGCGGCGCTAGTACTCGGCACTATTTCCAAACTTGACGGTTTGATCCTTGAAGATGAGCCATTGGCTACCAGTGTGTCACATGTATGTTCCAATCGTTAGACTTCTTCAAGGGCTCTGGAGTGATAAAATACGCAGTGTCGAAGTACTACGGTTACGGTTCCGCCTATGCGGGTTCCCAGAGACATCTCTAATGTCCTCTTTCTCCCCATCATATGCATCATACCAACATTATACCCCCAGGCCAGACGGACCGGGGTCAGCTCTCAAAGACGACAGCGGCAACGGCAATTTGCTTTCCGCCTATCCAAATCAACGCAATGAGCTTCATACGGCCTGCATATTTCGTGTCTTGCGAACTTTAGGATATGGTAAGTGTGCGCAGCCAGCACACATGGAGACGCCCGTGCAAATCTCCATCACAGCCGGTGTCTTGCTTGACCTCCGACACGTTTAGCGTTTCCCCCCTGGCCCACCGGCGATCGAATTGATCCTCGGCATTGCTCTTCAGTTCATCCTCTTCGGAGATCATCGCAACGGGCACCCGACGGTCCGAAGAGCACGCGAGACAGTTCTCCCTAGTTCTCCCCAAGAGATAAGGGCCGCCGACGTTGCTTTAGCCTTCATCTTATCAGCACCGATAGACTTGTGGTGGCCGCAGACTCGAGCAAAGGAAGACGCGATCGACAGACCAGGCCTGACTATCTCCGCTCATCCCCTCCTCACTGTTCTTGAAATGCTTCGCATCGGTGTCGACGTCGGAGGTGCGTCCCACCGCGAGAAGCACGAGCGCAAACATCAGCTGACCCTCGCTCGCAGGGACGAACACAGACGGTGTGCTGATCGATGTGACTCGTCTTCACGAGCCGAGCCGCGGTGTGCTCGCGCACTACAAGGCCCCCACTACGACCGACGTCTCCAAGGGAATCGAGGAGGCCGTCCGCGAAGTCCTGAGGCTCGCGTCTGTGTCGCCTACCGAAGTCGCGTCAGTCAGCATTGGGACGACCGCGTTCATCAACGCCGTGCTCGAGGCGGACGCGCGCAGGCTGGCCAAGGTCGCCGTCATCCGTCTCAGCAGCGTCTTCACCAAACAGTGCCCGCCTTTCATCGACTTCCCCAAGCCGCTGCGCATTCTCACCGAGGGTCATGTGGGTTACGTCGATGGAGGTTTCGAGAGTGAGTGCTAGTCGTTTCTCCTCCCTTCGCAAAGCCCGACGCCTTCGCAGTCGACGGTAGAGAGATCAGACCCATCAATGAGGCCCAGATTCTGGAGCAATGCGCCATTGTCAAGGAAAAAGGACTCAAGAACGTGAGTACCTCCAACGTTGTCTTTGGCAGGGCGGGTCGGCGCTCCGGGCCGTTTGCCGGCACATTAAGTATACTTGTTTTTGACGCATGTGAATATTCGTTAGGTGGTCTTGACGGGCATATTCTCCTCGCTCGACAACGACGGAAAGCAAGAAATCGCCGCCAAGGCTATTATCGAGCGCGAACTCGGACCTTCGGTCAATGTGGTCGCCTCACGAGAAGGTGAGTGCATACATCGTGCACCTCAACAGGCGTCTTATTTGCTTCCAGTGGGACAGGTCGGTCTGCTCGAGCGCGAGAACGCATCCATCCTCAATGCCTCCATCCTCACATTCGCTCAACGCACCATCCGCGGCTTCCAGAATGCGATGCGCCACCCTCGAACTCACCTGTCCCCTCTTCCTCACCCAAAATGACGGCACCCTCACCACCGCCGCGTCAGCCGCCCGCCTC